>NC_041056.1:34149158-34406848 GCF_900634775.1 Gouania willdenowi | reverse complement strand
TGAATAGGCCACCGTTTTTACATACTGAAATATGTTCTTACTTTAGCTTAGACAAATTCATGTGTACCCGTCTGGTCTTCACGCATGCCCTCAGTCACGTAAACACAGAACAGATGGTGTTAGCCTTTCCTCCTCTCCTCTATTGCTCCAAACGAGGCGAAGATGGAAGCGACAAAGCTCTTCTACGTAGTCCCTTTTAAATGTGGATATGTGAAGTGTTTACAAGATCCAAGTATAGTCACAAAAAATTAAACAATGTGGATTTTCTAAGCGGATAAAAAGGGGAACTATATTGTAAGGCGTAATAATACCAGGAGTACTTCGACATCTGCACAGTATCTTCACTTTACTGTGCGGACGCCAAAGGTACAGGTACAAATGAAATCGTCGAAGGTAAGAACATATCTCGGTGTCTAAAAACGGTGACCTATTCCTTTAACTAACTAATTACTCAAAATAAAAAGATAAACCTATGAATCCTTTGCAACCCAGAATTATGTTGATTATTGAAATATTGACCAAATAAGTCATCTCAATTCAATTTTGTTGAATTGCATAGCCCTAGTTTGACTTCAGTGTAATTCGTGTTTGATCGGTTTAATGTGTTCTCAAACAAAATGTTGGATTCACCGAGTGCCACTGATTTGCAAAAATGAGTTATTGAATGAAGATGTATTCCTCTCCCTCGCTCCTTACAGGATCTTCTTGAAAAATGTCAGCAATTGAGGTATTTAAACTTTGCACATTCGCATTAACTTTGGGGTTGATTCCAATTTTTATTTTTTTAAATTTTTTTTATAAGTTTTTTTTTTATTGTTGTTTTTAGTCATCATAAAATGTTTTGGTGGCATGTCTTTGTAACACAACTATACAATTTTGGTGGTGCAATGGTGAACACTTGTGCCGCACAGCAAGAAGATCCCAGGTTCGATTCCCAGATTTTCTTCGGGTACTCCAGTGTTTAAAACCACTAAAAAAATGTACAGTAGGTTCCTCTCTGGGGCCATGATTCCCCAGGAAAAAGGGATTCTTAATCTCTGTGGGAATTTCCTGGTTAAATAAAGAAAACATAAATTAAACAACTTAAGTAAAGTTTGTAATTTTTCACTTTTACAGAATACAAATGAGAGGAAGAGGATTGCTGCTCTGTTGGGACTTCCACTCTACCTCAAAGAAGATTCATCCAATGTTTTCCGGCTGTGTGATGTGAGTACGATAAATTTGATCCAAATGAAGTTACGTCAATAATTACAACTCATTTAGAAACTTGTTTGGAGTGTTGTATTATATTTAAAATAATGTTTGGAAAACTATATAGAGGTAATTAATTAACAGTATTCATTAAAGAAATGTAATAGATTTTATTCAGTCTTACTGAAATCAAAGTATATTTTTTAAAACGTAACAACATTTAAAGCATGTAATTTTAATTTTTCTTTAGGCCCATGGTGACCATCTGGATGAAGCGTTGAAGGGAATGGAACTTGGACTGCTGATTGGCTACGAAGAGGAGCAGGATGCAGTCCCACATCAGATCTTTGACGTTGCGGTCGTCGTGGAAGAAAGCATAGTTATTCACCATGAGAAGAGTGTAGCATGTGGTGTGGCAATGCTGATGGGTGTCATCTATGCTGTAAATCTGGAATACCCATCAGCAATGAAGTACACGTTCGAGTTTCTCCAAAAGGTTGTCATGAAAATCAAGCCCGAACAGGCCTCTGCCAGGATACATGGACTCCGCAACAAAATATTGAGGTGCAAGATGTGAATTTCTCTGTTTTTTTAAATGCTGTTATGTTTTTTTTCCACCACTGTTGCTCATTGTTTTGAGCCATTTTGGACACTTCAAATGTTTTTTAGTGGGCCTGTTTATTGGTTCGTCTTTGAAAGTTTGACTAGTTTTAATCCCTGGCATTTGTGGCCTTAGTGGCACTGCAGGGTTTGCTATAATGTTTTAAAACTTGGATAGCTTTGCGAGATGTTATTTGCTACTACACTTGTTCCATGTTTTACTTCTCTGGAAATAAAAAGCGAAAATAAAACGCTGTGACTATTTGATTGTGAATTGTTTTTACAAAACCTATTTTTGCATGTCAACAGAAATCACAAGTAGATATTCTTTTTACTTAGAAGTGTCTGTACAATTTCTGCCATAAACATTTATGTTCATCTAACATTTGACTGTAAGTGGTGCCAATATTGAAAATGTAGTATTGTGTGTCCAAGTAGCAAATAAATTTGGTTGGTTCAACTGCATTGAGTGAGTTAAATGTCATTCATAACTTGACCTGATATGTTGAAAGACGTCAAAACATTGTTTTCTTTTGACATCAGATCGTAAGTTAAAAATTATTTCAGCTAAGGCTTGTGAGTTTAAATAACTCATACAATTTCATTAATATGGAGAAGCAATACAAGTTTACTGTTTGTTCAACATAACATGCTAGGTGGTTTAAACTGAAACTGTTGAGTTGTAACAATTTCTAGCAATGATTTATGAACCATTTATAACTTGCATGTTTCAGTTGATTGAAGGTGCCAATATTGTTTCAATGAGCTCAAATCTTTATGGCAGAACCTTAACAAAGACTTTTAAGTTGAACTACCATATTATTTATTACAGTGTGTGTTCTGAACACATTTTTACTGCTGCTATGTTTCCTCTTTTGTCTGTCTTCTCCATTCAAATCTGTTTTCTTCTCATACTGTTGGCAGGCAACCATTTGCAAGGCCAAGCAAAGGGGAAGCACAGGGATGAGGATAAGAAGGAAAAGATAGGGAAGCAGAGGAAGAAAAATAGACAGAGGCAAGAAGCAGGAACACATATTGTAGAAAAGAGAGAACCGCGAAAGGAAATAAGAGCAGAAGGAGGGGAAACAGAAGACAGGAGGTGAGTTCATAAACCACCTCTCAACATGACCACACTCAGCTGGATCCTCAGCATGGCGCTTTGGATCACTCAGCATAAACGCTCACAGCAAGTTAACATTCAAATTTTCTTATCCATGTGAAAGGTGGCAGTTATCATCCAGAGGAGGCTTTGTCTCTGGGTGTGTTTGCAGAATACATGCAGATGGTGGAATCGTATAATAAAATGCACATGATGGAGTTTGTACTGACACAGGAAAAAAGTGTGAGCGGAGAACTGGCTCACAAAAAGCAGGAACATACACTAATGCTAGATAGATTGAAGTTCTAAACTAAACTTTGTAATAACCAGTAATATATATATATATATATATATATATATATATATATATATATATATATATATATATATATATATATATATCTTTTTTTCCCTATTTTTTTGAGTGGGGGTGGGGAGAGTGTACAGCGTAGACATGCATGCTAATGAATAGTTGACTTAACTGGTGTACTGCAGTAAAGATTGACAATGACTCGAGATATATTTGCTAAATGTTTTAATGTTTTAGTGTCAGTATTATGTTTTTCTGCAATAAGCAGTGGCTGAAATAACAGGTAATTTCTTTTATATGATTTTAAAAGAAACATTTTTTTTTTCAAATAACAGTAAAGCATAACAACTGGTTACATGTATTCTGTTTTTTTTATTTTGCAGATAAGCTGTACTTGAATTAAATTAACAGTAGCATAACCAACTTATCATCTGCATTGCTTCACCCCATGGAATTAAATTCAGAGGGTCCAGCTCTTATAGTGGGGTCTCCTAACCCTCTTCCCCTGGTCAGGGGTCTACAACCTTTACTCTACAAGGAACCATTTAACCTCATCTCACCTGGATTAAAGTCCTCCTGAAGCCAAAAAATACCTTCTCAATGAAGACAATACAGTGTATTATATTATATAAAGTTAAAATCATATAGAATAATGTTTGATTTTATGTGATTTATAATGATCATGTAAATGGAAACTTAAAAACAGTTTAAAATTAAATAAATTGACATCAAGATATAAAACAGTATCTTGCATCTTCAAATTCTTACACATCTCAGTTTACATGAACACAATGTTACAAAAAATGTTTTTTTTTAGTTAATGTATTTGAAAGGCTACAAAAAGTAACTTGAATATGATAACACTTGATCAACACATGCTAATTGCTCATTTCTTGCCACACATAAAGCATACATATTTAACTGGCACACTGAATCTGTTCCCACGCAATTAAAATCTGTATTTTCTTCCAGAATAGTGTTTTTGTTGGTTTAGTTATCTTACCAGGAATTTAAAACTTAAAGTTAGCCACAGGTGCAAGGAAAGCTGATGATCTGTAGATGTTGCAGGAGGTGAAGTAGGAAGGTGGTTGAGTCATTGCACAATGTGATTTATTTTAGGTTTACAAATAGTGATGTCTTAATTTTATTTGTCATTAATCAATAATAGCTAGTGTAAAAAATGAACTTTTTATTTCAATAGTTTTTTTTTAAAGCTATAGGGAGCCATTGCAAAAGAGTCAAAGGGCCACATTAGCCCCAGAGCCGCAGGTTGCAGACACCTGCTCTGGGAGAACCACAGCTGAACATCTGGCCTGGCATCATAGTCCATCAGTTCTGGTTCCTCCATGCTGATTTTGATGAGCGTGCACGCTCTGTCGCAGCACTCGGCACATTCTTCCTTTTTACTGCTGCTCTCAATGTGAGCGCGCTCTCAGTGAAGGGCTCGTTTTGTCTGGATCCTTTCGCGGACCGCGCGCACTCCAAAGCGCATTGGTGTTTGTACTCGGTGCATTCACCCTTGCATTACCCGAAGCCAAGTTGTGTGAGCGTGCACCATCTACTCACTCACAGCACTGCGGTCAAGATAGCCTCCACTCTGAAATCCTCGGTCAACCTAGCCACCAGCCAATTTGCAGTGCCTGTTTATAGACAGTTTTACGGTAATCCCGCAGCGTGGAGAGAGAGAAATAGAAGTGCACTCTGTGGGACGTGACGGAGTGCTCAGCCGCTCCATATAAAATTACGTCACCCAATACGTACTCGCACGGATGCGACCAGATAAAATTTTCACTCGCATGCACTGAAAAAATACTTGCAAATGCAATCATGTATATATATATATATATATATATATATATATACAAGACTGAAATGGGCGAGGTGCGAAAACAGGGCTCTGTTTGAATGCTACTACTCCAGTAATCCTAGTAAGAGGGGCTACATGCAAAGGATGTGGGATAAAATCCACAGTCCAAACTCACGGCAAAACAACTAGTAGCTCAGCGTTCCAACATCCACAAAAGGCAACTGCTGTCACAACTTTTGATTGACGAGGTCAAGGCAAGGTGGAGCCATGTGGCTAGGTCACAGCGGAGTTAACACCAACCTGCAATCACGCTGAACAAGGCAGCGACTGACCTGAAAAATAAGATCATGGCAAAAATGTCCATCAGGCAACCACGAAGCCAACTAGAGAGGCTAAGTGAAGTACCATCAGAAAGTCTCGTAGAAGATGTGAATGCAGCTCTGAGAGCAATACCTACATCAAACATCACTGAAACCAATGAGTTCATATATTCCACAGCAGCAGTGATCCTATAGACACTTGGCTATTGTAAGAGCAACCATGAGATTAAATACCCACCATGGAAAAAAGGCTGGAGGCTAACATCAAGGCAGCACGGAGAGAAGTGAGCCAATTGACAGAGGCCCTGAAAGGTGCAATGAAAAAACAAGTCCCCAAAAGGTACAGCCAGATGCCCATACCTGAAGCATTGGAAACTGCCAAACAAAGGCTCCAAGCCTTGGCCAGCCGCCTAAAGAGGTACATGAGAAACAATGAAGCCAGACGAATAAACCGGCTGTTCGCAACTCAACCAGCGAAAGTGTACGCTCAATGGCAGGGGAGCAATAGCAGAACAGACCCACCAAGGCTGGAAACTGAACAGTACTGGAAAGGCATATGGGAGAAGGAGGCAACACACAATAGTGATGCAAAGTGCCTGGTGGCTCTGAGAGAATACCACAGCAACCTCCCTGAACAGAATCCAGTCACCGTCAAGAGTCTCAAGTATAAAAAAACTGGACAGCACCAGGCTCTGACATGATACACGCCTACTGGCTAAAGAAACTCACGGCACTCCATGAGCGCTTGGCCGCACAAATGAACCACCTGCTGAGAGATGGGAATCACCCTGAATGGCTAACCAAAGGGCGTACAATCCTGATCCTGAAGGATCCTTCAAAGGGTACAGTCCCATCCAACTATCGGCCAATAACCTGCCTCTCCACAACGCAGAAGCTCATGTCTGGCAATCATAGCGGCTCAGATAAGCGGGCATATGAATCAATACATGAGCACAGCTCAGAAGGAAATAGGTAAAAACACCAGAGGTGCCACACACCAGCTCCTGGTTGACAGAACAGTCACTAGAGACGGCAGAACCCGAAACACTAACCTGAGCACTACCTGGATTGATTGCAAGAAAGCCTATGACTCAATGCCACATACTTGGATCATTGAATGCTTGGAGTTATACAACATAAACAGGACTCTAAGAGCCTTCATTGCAAACTCGATGAGGTTGTGGAAAACTACCCTTTAGGCCAATGGCAAGCCACTTGCACAAGTTTCCATCAAATGTGCCATATAAAAAGAGACACCCTGTCCCCACTGCTGTTCTGCATAGGCCTGAATCCCCTCAGCCAAATTATCAACAAGACTGGCTATGGATACCGACTCAGGAACGGGGCCACCATCAGTCACCTCCTCTACATGGATGACATCAAGCTGTACGCTAAGAATGAGCAAGACACAGTGGGTTCCACCCCAAATCCAGCACCCTGAGACTGTACGCTAGCCGTAATGGAAAGAGGCTGAGGACTAGTGAGAGTGAGAGCCACTATCCAGGATGAAACATCCGAGATCCATAAGTACATCAAGGACAAGGCTCCAACAGATGACGTGCTCAGTGAATGTCTCAGACAATGGGGAACAGAAGATGAGATGCTGGAGGTTCCGTCATTGAAGGACAAGCCCCTACATGGGATGTACCACATAACTGCAGGGTGTAAGATGCTGGCAGGGAAAGCTTACATGGAGCGCCATAACCAAGTGGCTGGCATAGTGTACAGAAACATCTGTGCAGAGTATAGGCTGGAAACCCCAAGGTCAAAGTGGGAAAAACCTCCAAAGGTGGTATAAAATGACCGAGCTAAGATCCTGTGGGACTTCCAGATACAGACAGACAGAATGGTAATGGCAAATCAACCAGACATTGTGGTGGTGGACAAGGAGCACAGGACACCTGTTGTGGTTGACATAGCAATACTGAGTGACTGCAACATCAGGAAAAAGGACCTTGAGGAACTAGAAAAATACCTGGGGCTCAGAGAAGAGCTGGAGAAGGCCTGGAGGGTGAAGGTATTAGTGGTGCCCGTGGTCGTTGGGGCACTCGGGCAGTGACCCCCAAACTGGGAGAGTGGCTACAGCAGATTCCAGGAAATAGATCAGACATCTCGGTCCAGAAAAGTGCAGTGCTCGGAACAGCAAAGATACTGCGCAGAACCCTCAAGCTCCCAGGCCTCTGGTAGAGGACCCGAGCTTGAAGCAAGAAAAAAAAAGAGAAAGTTTGCGGTGGGTGAGGAAATTTTTTTATTTATTTTTTTACACTGTATATACACCTTATATGTATACAACACCTATATATAAGAATGTAACTATATAATCCTGGAAGTTCTTACAGTGTCTAGAAGCAGAACAGGAGGAAGAGCTTTCAGCTACCAGGCTCCTTGCCTACGTATTTGCTAAAGCGAATACCGTATAATAGCGTTAACCTAACCACTAGGAAAAAAAGCCCTAAACCTTAAGATTATATAGTAGAACGCCAACATTATATCCAAACACGACCCACCATCTACACATAGCTCTAATGGGCTGCAATGGGATGATGTCCAGTCAGACACCGTTGCGCTGGGTTGTAGACAACCCCCACTTCTGTCCCTTGTTGCATAACCCATCATACTGCTCACACTGCTTCACACAATTTACACTGATGTCTACCCCATATATCATTACATGTGACCAGTACAAGACGAAACCTTGTCTGTAGTGGTAGCATTTCAGAGCATGGAGGATGCTGCAAGATGTTTAATGTTAACCTAACCACTAGGAACGAGTGCATCATAATGCATCATGTTTTCCCTGCAGTCTGTGCCTTCTCCTCGCCCTCCGCTATCTTTTCTGTTTCAGGTGTCTTGATGCTGGAGCTGGCGGTTCCTGATCGATGGCTCATGGCTCAACTAGTCTGGAACATTTGTATGGACTGATCAATGGTTCGCGGCTCAACTAGTCTGGGACACTCGAATGGACTATCCTTCTGTCCTATTCTGTTTGCCCCTCTGTTCACTAACCCCAACCAGTCGAAGTGGATGGCTGCCACCTCTGAACCTGGATTTGCTGGAGATTTCTTCCTATAAAATAGTTTTTTTCTTCCCACTGTCGCTAAATGCTTGTTCATGTGGATCTTGTTGGGTTCTTTCTTTCTTACTATGGACTTTATATTTTGTTCAGCGCTTTGAGATGACGTTGTTGTATTTTGCGCTATATAAATAAGGTTGAATTGAATTGAAATGAATTGAACAACAAAGCACTTCCCATTCCTGGGCAGTAACACTTAATGTAAGAGCTCGCAAAAAGTTGGGATCCAGCAAAAACATATTTTGGATGCTAAATTTTGTCTCGATGTAATGATCGAGCAGCACAATCAACAAGGTCAGGCGAATGTCAATGATCTCAACAACTCATATCAAGGTTTTACTTTTCGGAATGCGATTCAGCTTTTAGATATCCATTTGAAGAAACCTTGGTTCATGTCTTTTTAACACCACTCCAAAACTGACAGTTTGTCTTGTCATTGATAAATCGTCTCTTTCCTCCAACACAAGAAGGGTCTGGGTGTCATCCTCGTGTTCCTAAAATGTCCCATATGAGTAATGTTACACAGTAAGCATATTACGCAGCCTTCTCACTTTTCATCTGGGTAACAGAAACTCTCTCCTTTATGCCTTAAAAAACTCCAACTGGACTAGATATCAGCTGTCCACTTTATTATCAAGACCTCCATCATTACCACATCAATCCTATGCTACTGCAGCTTACTTTTAAGTCCAATCAGAACCTTGTCTTTTATGTCCAAACACCTCACGCGAATCATCCGGCACAACACGCACTTCTACTGGTCTACAGGAGAGATCACCAGTTGGGGATCGCACTGCCAGTCTGCCTTTCTTGCTGCACATTCTACATACTTTCATAAACCAGAGACCTCTGTTTAGAGGGCTTCCCTGAGTGCTACCATGACCACAGTGAGGTTTTCTCCAAGGCCTGGGCCACATCTCTTTCTCCTCATTGGCTCTACTCCTCCTTGGGGTCATCTTTACTTCCTTTTATCATTCTAGGTAGGCTCTCTTTAGGGCTAAAAAGGCACCTATATATTAAATGCATAACTACAATTATTAGTAAAATACATGACTGTTGATTAAAGCTGCTAAATCTGTTTACAGAACATTTTCCAAGAGCTGCTTTACGCTTTACTGTTGGCTACTTGACAAAAGTTGAAGTCTCACATATTCTACATAGTGCAGCTTGAAAGAATAACTAAACCCCTGCTTTCTCCTAACCTGCCACTAGGAAGGAAATTCAAAAAATGCTTTGATTATGTTGAGAGTTGGACCAGGATCAATTAACAGCACTACTTCATACCCAAATGCATTTGTATTCAGCAGGAAAAAAATGTAGTTACTCTTTAAAGAAAATTCATTTGGAACCCTACAGTGGCTTTACCATGTATGTCAGCTGAATCTCATACAATCTAGTCTAAACTATCAGATGGTCTCCCTCCATTCTTCTGTTATTATTCATTATTGGGGTTCCATTTTTTTCTTTTTCTTTTTTTTTTAATTTAAAAAAAAACAAAAAAAAACAACCTTATTTGTTCTTGTCAATCAGAAACCTTGTCCTGAGTTTGTATAGATACGCTTTCAAAGAATACTTGAAGAAACAAGCTTTACCACTGCCATGTCTTAATACCAGTGATAATTTTGAGTTACCATAGACTTTTGACTAAAATGCAACTTGGTTTTAGTATAAATTTAGTCATAAGTACTCATTACACTCACAATCTAGTATTTGCCAAGTAAATTAAATTAAGTTTTGGTAAACAACATCTGTTCTTGATATAGTGAACTAAAATACATAGCATAGCAATTTATGTATTTTAAAGATGCAATTAACATTAATCAACCTGATATGAGATTATATTATGATTCCTAAATACACATAGAAATATTAAATCCTTATTTTCTGAACATAATTCTTGTACCAAAATTTTTTTTGCAAATCTCAATTATAGTCAAATATAAATTCTACCCAATGTAAAGGAAGATAAACAAGGCTGTCAGAAGCATGTAGTGCAATACCTCTATGCACGTTTAAGTTTATTATCTTTTTTGACGGTAATGGTCAGCCCACACAATTTCATCTTTACTGGTTTGTCTTGCCTTCTGAATGGATACCTTCAAAACTAATCCATAGCTTCCAAAGAAAAAGCAAACGTAGTTCTGGTGGGATTTCGTCTTGTGGGACGATTACAGTTTTGTTTTTCAATATAAGCTTGTTCGTACATTTTCATCACGTGGAAAAGTCATGCAGAAAAACTGACATCGTAATTAACACTGCTTGGTGTGATGATAAAACTACTGTTTCTAATTGTGCTTTAAATATTGCTCATTCCAAACACAAACAGTGAATGGTATTTTTGGCAAAGGTGTATGTAAAACAATCAATCTTCTCCACTCTGACATGTTAGGAGTCCTAGTGTCATTATGGCTTCTGTTTGGTGTTGATACAAAGAGTTGGACAGAGCTGATCGCAGTGAAGGATATGGATGAGCTTGTACTGAGTAAGACAGAGGCATCACCATACATCTTCCAGAGTACAGTCCTGTCATGCTTCTGCTGTTGCACAGTGGCCTATCATAGAAATACACACATGGGTAGGTCTCGTTTTCACAGACTGGTTTGACATTTTTCAGTAACGTGACTATGAGCTCATTCTTCAATAGCTTCACATGATTTAGCAGCCTTACTGTCTTACTTTCTTTACACATTCCTAAAAGATACTGAGAATGTAGCTCTACCAAGTATGTCCAACTCGACTAGCCCCACACAAAAACACACAAACACAAACATGCACACACATGCATGCATTTGATTCTTAGATGTGTCTGTACACGGCTCCCTGGCTGCAAATCCCTCAGTGGGATGGATGAGTGTCTTCAACCCATTCATCATCCACCTTATCTGCCATCCTCGCCACTGTTTTTATATCAGGCACCAGTCACAGTGACAACTGATGGTTCTCTCTCCCTCTCTGTCATTCCTTTCTTTTCTTTTTTTATTGTTACACACTGAGCCTTTTTTCAATCTCTTGTGTTTTTCTTGCTCCCCAGTGCCCTACTTGCTTTGCGAATATGACTGACAGTGGGCATTTGCTTGGGCGTTCCTGCACTATTCATCCTTGCTCTTCCCCTCCACCAACTCATTCACTAGTGGTCCTTCCCCCTACCCCTGTGCTCCTTTACAAAAACCCGTTCCGCTCATCTTTGTGTCCCTAAATCCCTCTCCATCTATCTATCTTTCTTACGTGCACTATTGGGACCGGAGTGGTACCTTCAGAGCGGACGGTAAAACAGGCCCAATAAAAAGCTCCAACATGGGGAAGAAAGGGTAATGATGAAATTTAACTGCTCCTCTTGGTGCACCTGGGGTCTGACCATGTATGTGTGTGTGTGTATCTTTTGTGCGTGTTTGTGTGACTAGTGAAGGTGAGGCCAATGCGCTGAACCAGAACTGCCCTGCTTGGGGGGTCAATGTCACAGTGCCACCATGAGAGTTATTGCTTTTTAAATATGTACTATAGATTTTGTGGGGGATGTCATTTATAGAAGCATAAAATGTGAGGTGCCAGGGGAAGCTTAAAATCTAAGAAGGACATCGGACAGGGAGACCATAAGAAAAATAGTTCCAATGGCTTGAATAGGCTCACTGGTGTGATACTGTTTTCTCCCTTAGAGTAGACTGGACACAATTTATTTTTTTGTGTTGTCAGGCTGAAACAAAAGCAAGGTTGAGGAGGACTTCAAGTTATGTGCTTTGTCTGTTCAGATGTTGCAGGCAGTTTATTGCACTGCACTATGTACAGTATATGTCTATAAAACCCATGCGGAGTTATGCCCTGTGTAGGTGCCGGAATAGCACGCAGTTAAACTGATTCATGAAGTGTGTCTCCACATTTTTTTAATCCTTCATTGGTGCTGGAGTGCCATAACCTCAATGAATAGATCCCATTAAAATATAATGGAATACTGCCTTATATGTTTGTAGGAGTATGTCTGTGTTTAGAACTGCATGCATCTCCAGACCCGTGTGTCAGAATGGGACTATTTCCAGTTCAGTTACTGGCTACAGCCCAGCACCCTCCCTGGGTTCAGATGCTGGCAGACTGGCCTTCTCTGCTCCACTTTCTCTGCCTCCCACCTGTCCCTGACTCCAAGCCTTCCTGGCTGGCCTGCCGGCGTGGAAAATCAGTCCTTGAAGGGACTGTGGTCACTCAGGGAGGGGGGTGGCCAGGGTTTTGGACAGGATAACAGCCCCAGAAGCAGCAGCATACTCTGACTGAAAGGGGGCTGGCACTGGAATTGGCTGCTGCCCTGGCACCATTTCTGTGACATCAACCAGGCCTCGTCAACAAGGCTGGTTGGGTTAGACTGCACATTATAGTTACTTTTACTTATTTTATTGTAAAAAAAAAGGAAAACCTGTGTTTCAAAACTGTTCTGTTGCTGCAGACAAAATAATTTCAGCACAAACTGAGTATAAACAAATTAAAAACCCAGTAAGTTTATGCTACTAACCCCTCCCCCCACCCCCTTTAATTTATCATTTTCCAAATATGGCTTGGAGTTTCTACTAAGGGTGAAGTAATCCAGACAACACATTTACACTTGTTGGAGCAGAATTTCCATCCTGCCAATGTACAATCCAACAAACATGTGTTATGCATAAATTAGCCCATTTCTCAGCAAAACAGCTTATCGCTAAAAGGATTAGGGTTACACATATATAAGCACAACAAACATGCTGATCCTCATTAGCACTGCTGAAATCTTGTGCACTGTGTGGGATGGGAGTGTGTGTGTGTGTGTGTGTGTGTGTGTTGGAGGGGTGAATAGGCATGATGGTGGGAGGTACAAAGTGAGAAGCTGGTGCAGATGGAGCTGGTATCTTTAACTACATGCACACATTGACCGCTCAGACCATTTGTGGGGCTTCCTTGTCAAGTTGAAGTTGATCAATTGAGGGACTGAGTGTGAATTAAAGCAGGGCTCACAGGGAAGCAGTCAACACCACCCTCAGCCAACAGTGCTGGCACAGTGCAGGTTCCCTCTTGGATTTTGGATCTGACAATTCTAATGTAATAACAGATAAATAAAGAGAGCTTGTCAGGCCACAAAAGTAAACAGCTTGGGCTTGCCAAAGGAAACAGAGGGAGTCAATGTTTGAGCGTGTGCATATGTATTTGTTCATGTAGAGCGCAAAGAGACGCAGACAAAGAGCTAATGGCTGACATCTGGCATGGGTCCCCCCATCTGACTCCTGCACTGCAGCCCCATACTGTCATGCTGAATGATAAAGCTGAGGGACTGCTCGTAGATCGGCACACGTGCAAATCCCCCGGCCAGCCCTGAAGGCACGAGCACGAGAGCCTCTTCCAGCCATTCACCAGTTAATGTGCCAATTTGTTTTCCAAAGTGCTCAAAGGGAGAATTTATCACCATGTTCTGCAGCTTTGGGTAAATGCTAATAAAATGCTCTTTTGCTGAATTTCTCTTAATTGGCCACAGCAGACACAAAGAGCTTGGGGAAGAGGGAAGAATAGGCCTATAACAAGACAATTTGCAGATTTCCAACCACTCCCATCATTCAATTATCTCCATCTGATCCTCTAAAATACTAAATGGAGTAAACGCTTACAGGAAACACCAAAAAAGGCTTTATTAAGTTGAACAAATCAAGTCATACCCAAGGTTTGCTTTGACGAAAGTGTGCAGAGAATAAAGCTTTGGTCAGCTAAGACGGGCAGGTGTACTGACTAGTTTATTTATATGTTCAGTCTCAGTACAAGGCGATTTGTTTTATTCACCAGATTTTACTGTTTGTGAGCTGTCAAACAATGCTTTTTTTGTGAAGACTTTTTTAACTGTTTCCACTTAGCATGTGAATCTCCATCACTGACAACAGTTTGATACGCACCTCGATACACTACCAGTGATACAATACATTAGTGACACATTAAATCTCCTGGTGATACGATGCAAGATTGATATTGAATTGATGGTGATTAAATTCTATACAATGCGATTTTATGCGACACAATGCGATTCAACATGATGCAAAGAAATTATACCAACAATTGAAATAGTAAATAAGTAGCTGCAATTCAGTATAGTTGAGGTAGAGGATTTATTGTACTCCTTATAAGCAGCACATTTATCAAAAAAAGTGCACATTTCACTTATAATCTCTACTTGTACTATGCATCACTTTATGCAACTTCTCTTTCAAAATAAGGAACAGGAAACGGTTCCTCCCATTTGGAACCTGTTTTATGACACTGCCACAACTTAAACAGTAAACAGTGAGACAACATAGTCAATAGTACAATGTCCTACAATGTCCATATTCCTGTCAGACAGATACTAATATGAACTCTTCAGCGGGTATTATGCTAACACAGCAGTGAGGAGCAGAAAGCATTAACGTTTCTAATATGAACAATACAAATAATAATAACCTTTCACAACTGCTTGTGCAAAGAAAAAAAGCAAACTATTCTTTGTCACTAGTCTGTAAACACTGAGTCATATTTAATGTCCATAAGATACACTAAAGAATGAAATAAAATGAAATGAAATACACTTTTGAAAACAGGTCTGGCATCACTGTTAGCGGGTGCTGCCAGAGTACCGCCTTGGCCAAAGTCATTTCTGATACTTTTCTCATCAGTTTTGTCGGAGCTCTGTTTACAATCTGCCTCAAATGAATCTGAGTTAGCGGAAGCAGCATCAGTTTGTGTTACTGCCAGTGTAAAGTTTAGCAGCACGACTTGTCAAGTTTATAATTTTTCTACGCCTGATTATAATCTCATCTATATCTGC
Source organism: Gouania willdenowi (assembly GCF_900634775.1). Taxonomy (NCBI): domain Eukaryota; kingdom Metazoa; phylum Chordata; class Actinopteri; order Blenniiformes; family Gobiesocidae; genus Gouania; species Gouania willdenowi. Next base: position 34,391,649 of record NC_041056.1, on the reverse strand, counting down.
TGCTCTTGCTGACCTTTGTGGTTTTAGAACTTTGTTGCGGTAGAAATGTGCTTCCTGGCTTGAGTCCGTGTTCAAAACAAAACGCGAAGAAGTGATGGTGCATTCAAGGTGCCTCAGAAACACAGGATAGAATGAAATGCAACATGGAAAAAATACCCAGCGACCCTGAAAACAGGAACAAGCGGGTCAGAAAATGGACGGATGGATGAAAGAAACGATGCAACCATGGATTTTACAGCACACAATGCATCTCGATTTCACCAATAAACTGTACTGATGCACACTGAATGCATCACTACATTTGCATCTAGCACGCTTGTATCTGGATACTGATTCTAATCGATTAATCTTCCAAAGAACCTTTGGATTGCAGAGGTTCTAAAATCTTTCTCTGCAATTTCACATAAAAACCTTGAATCTAGGGACTACAATTGCTGTGCGCTTACCTTAAAAAACTTCTTGGACCTCTTTGTGTTAGCACTTTGTGATACTTAACATAATAAAAGGTGAGAAGGGTTTAGTAGTTGAAATAACTGCATTCAGAGAAAGTGGATAGAGTGAAATGCTTAATTTATTGCACTGCTAAACTTTATCTAAGTTGCCAAGTCAAAGTGATGCTAAATGGTGGCATTCCTTTTCAGAATAAACATTACAATTTTGAATTCTCAATTGTTCACTGTTAGTTTGCACTGGATTCAATGGCAGAGTTTGTCAATGTAGACGGGTTTGCCCAGGGGCCGAAAGTTTTTGTTTTTCTGGTAGATTTAAATGCATATGTATGTATTGAAAGTATGATTGTAAACCATTTGAAAGTTATTGTCACAAATTGTGACAATAACTTTCTTCTCAAATGCTTTGGTTTTGTGTGGTCATAGCTGTGGCTCTATACTGATGTATCCATGTTGCCTTTATTGTGTTCACAATTTGTTTTAGGTGGTTATATTTTAATTAAGGTGTGTTTTACTCCATAATATTGCAAGGGCTGGCTATTTGTTATTTGTCCTGTAAAACATATAATTGTCCTGTACATGGCAGGTGCCCAGTGTTGTGTGTGTAATGGGAAGAGCACCTCTGTGCACCCTGTTTACATGTGAAGGCAGGGGCATGTAGCAGGTTTGTGTCCAGAGCCCATGGTCATGATAACCCCAGTTAGATTTTTCTTGCGTTGAGTAGTCACATTGCGGAAACTCCTCCTGACAACCCTGGCTCCTCCTACCCCATAAGAATGTGAGCTCCTCCCTCTCAAACTACCTCACAGATATGCAAACACTGCAGTTTAATATAGAATATACATTATACTTTTTTTTATTATTATTTATTCAGTTTATTTCCGACATGGTTGCATTCACAGAAGTTTTGTTATTTTTTTTTTTGTTTTGTACATGTCAAAAAAGGAGACGAGAGAAGCAGTTTGCATATCTAGGTCCCGTCCTCTGTTTCTAGGTCCCGTCCCCTTTATTGTCATATGTAAAGCTACATACACACAATGTGTTCTCTGCATTTAACCCCTCCCTGAGGAGCAGTGGGCAGCCACGGTGTAGCACCCAGGGAGCAGTTATAATATTATTATTATTATAAGGGACTGATCAACATCCCACAGTAATGAACCAGGGAGACTAGAACCAGTGAGCCTATGACTACAAACCACTAGTTCCTTTGACTTGTGTGTGACCCAATGTCACACAGCGGTTGGACAAGGAATCGATGTAGCAGCTCTGGTGAGTGTTTGAAACAGTTGACTGACTCTGCAGCGTTTTTTGTCTGACTCACAATCACAATACCACTTAAATAGTGTGTTTTACTGTAATGTGCAGTTTTTTGTCTGAAAACAATAACAAGAGTGTGTGGATTGCAAAAGAAAATTGCGATGGTGATCACCATCTCAGAGCGAGGCATGATGTCTGCGTCAACAGACACGCCCACTCATGCATATGCATGAAGGCCCAAAAAAACAGCCTGTTTTTTGAAGCGTCATGAAAGTGACTTTTCAGAGGCTATAACTCCAGAAAACAGGTGAGTTTGGGAAAATAAACCTAAAATACTATGTTGTTGGGGTTTTTAGAACAAATGGAGATATGTGAAAAATAGCATAATACTGGATCTATAAAGATAACAGAGGTACTGAGCGTCATTATCAACAGATATGTAAAGCAACTTGTTATTTGTCTACATTTGCAAACACTAGGTTGCGGTTAAGTCCACCAACAGATGTGTATCCATGTTTACAATCACAAAAGGCTGGTGATGCACAACGTTTCACCTAAAGCTAAATTGATCTGATAAGGCAAAATGTTTGAAATGATAATGTTATACTCCAATGAATGTGGAAGAAGTAGATATTATTTATTATTTATTCACATATATCTTTATATTATTGTTTATGTTGTTTAAATTGAGAACCTTTTACTAATTTGGATAATGTACTCTGCATTGTTTAAAGAAAAAAAATTACCTTTCTCTTCAATATGATTTTAATATCAAAGAAAATATTTCAATTTTTAACATTATATTTTAACAGAAGCCACCCTCCGGTTCAGTTTGTGGTTTTTATTCATTTTAAAGCCCAAATCTTAATTAAAAAAAAAAAAAAGGGTTAGGGTTAGGGTTAGGGTTAGGCTAACCCTAACCCATTTCCTCTTTTATTATTATTAACACCATAAAGCCATTGTTTTGCTTCTTTTTTCTTTTAAAATAAATCAATAAATTCTGAACTGATTGCTTTCTGTCTTTCTTTGCCAACCTAAAGAAGCATTCAAATCTCAAGTTTTACTCGACACCCATGAATCTGCTAAATAGACAGGCAATAAGATCACCACACGCTCAGCCTTCAGCCTTGGGATGTAGCATATGCAAATCACTGTATCCAGCTAACACATTTCTCAACACTAAATTGGCATATTTCACTGACTGAGAATTGGACGAAACGAGACGTGCGGATTGTGTCGAGGTGAAGCAGGATCTGTGTAAGAATGGGATAGGATACAAGAACAAGAAGCTGATACTTGGCTCTTGTCCCAGTGCCAGGCATGAAGCAATGCCAAAGGAGGTCTACCAGGGGATGCTCTCCAGAATCTGGCCACACACTAATTACTGTGCTTTTGTTCAAGAAATTGTCTTCATGGTCTTTGCTGCATTTCACAGTAATTTAACAGAAAATCCCCAAACCCAACAAATAAAGCTGAAATGGTACATCAGGGTTTCCCTGTCTTCCTTTGTCTCCCTTCAAAATGCATATTAAACTAAGTCCATTCTCGCCTTCCACTCAAAAAAAATAACCTAAATGCAAGCTTTGTTTAAGGTGCAGTGTGAAGTAGTGATAAGCTGTCAGCAACAAGGCAGCATGTGTAAAAGGCATTTGTAACAATGTTAGACAAACAAACCTTCTGGGTTTCAAATGCCAAGTACAAGCACTGTTGTGTTAGTCCATCTATAAGAAATTACCAAAAGGGAATCAAAGAAAGTGTCAGGACAGAAAATAAAACAATGGTTCCTGAGAGACTTGGTTGGTCCAATAACCAAAGTGTGGCAGTTTAAATCCAGTATGTGTCACTTTTCAACATGAACAGGACACTTTTGACCTCAGCCAAAACTTAATGATTGTTAGTTATTGATGTGCAAAATGCCCATTGGGTGATTCCTCTGATCATTTACGAGCTCCAACTGAAATTTTAACCCAAGATAAGACATGCCAAAGGAAAACAGATTTACTAAGATTTCAACTAAAGGGTGCACTATGGCTTGCACGCTTAAATACTCTGGATGCACTATTTCTTTACTTGCTGTGGGATTTTTACTAAGATTGCAGTGCAAACCAGTGTGACTGGGTTGTGAACGCCCTATTTAAATAAGCATTTTGCATGTCTTAATTGTTAAATATAGAAAATGTTGAACAGCTGAGTGAGTGAGAGCGAGAAAATGCGACAACGATCTGCCAAAGCTCAGAGATCATGGAATTGGCTGTAGTACACATTTTATCCCTCACGATGCTGTCTGTGCTGTATGTCTGTGTGTCCATGAACATACCATCCAAAGTTTTCACCCTTTGCAAGTCAGCTTCATGTTAGCACTACGGACACAGATGAACCAATCACAGCAAGCTGTATTGGTTTGTTTACGTGGCTCCCATTTTGATCCATAACTACAAAGCAGTGCTGGCCTTAGTCTCTTTGGTGCCCTAGGCAAGATTTTCTTTTGGTGCCTCCTAATATAGCGTCTTTTCATACCAAGTACTTGATATTTACATTATTGTTCTCATATTATTATTATCACATTCATTTCTAACAATTGCATATAGCACTTTTTTGGGTACTCAAAGTCGCTTTACAATGAAGGGAGCAGTGTTGGGGCACGGTGCCTTGCTCAAGGGCTCCTCAGCAGTGCACGAGAGCTCCAGTTCTGTTACTGCTCTGTCGGACGTTAGCCGCCTCAGACAGAAAAAAATGCATGCTCATCCGAATGTCCAAAAATGAGGAAATGGGTGTTCCCACAACAAGTCCTCCAACATAGAATCAGCACCCCCCAGGCACGGGAGTGCGCATGCACGGGAAGGCAGAGCTTAATAGGGATATACTGAAGCAGTTGGTGTATCCATTCTATCTTGAAAAGGATATGATCGAAATCCAAAAATTGAGGGGTTTAAAAGACTGCTTAAAGTAGTGTTACCACGTCACTTTACTCATATGCTGTAGCAAGTATGTACATTACTTTAATGTTGTTGTGTTTAAGTTTTTTTTATTTTGAATTAAGCAAAAGAAAAAGATTGTGTGACTAAAATAATTTGTCAACATTTCTGTTAGATGTTAATTATAGTAAGTTTGAACAAGTTTGCTAAATTGCTTAGCTAAATTTTAAAAGATAAAAAGGACACCACATCACCTGCCTGTGGAACGTGCGACATTTATATGCAAAAACAGGCACTTCTGGGTTTGATAAATTCAATTAATTGTGCCACATTAATGTGTTAGCATTTTCTCTCCTAATATTTTGTGCCCTACAGCTGATTCTCCAACATTGCATATTCATCAGAGACAAACACCCTAAATGGATTGCGTGTGTTATGTTGCATGCTTGTCAGCCTTGACAGACTTTTTGTTGATCAGACCCATAATTTCAAAAAATGTCATTTGTAAAATTGTTTTCGTATGACTTGTATCTTTGACATTTAAAAGCTGAAATTTGACCAACCAGAGTTTTTTTTTTACTAAGAAGTGAAGTTGGTTTAAATGGAGGTGATAGAGTCACCTGAAAGCTCTAACCAGTCCAATAGAGATGAGGTATTTTGTTATCCATCCTGTCTGTGAGCACCAAAGCCTAAAGTTAGCGACAGAATGTGGGTCAGTTCCTTATGCAGGATGGAACGCCCACTCTGTACCTGACACACCCAGCGGATGAGCATGTGTGTGTATGCACGTGTGTTTGAGTGTGGAGCTGTTTAGGAGATGTATAGAGGTGCTTTACCCAAACGACAAGCCCAATGGTCTCATGGCAGGGCACAATTAATGACCCATGCCAACATTACAGGATGAAAAATCCCCACTGTCCAAGCATCGCCCGCCCAGCCTGGCAACTAGAATTCTTCATTAGGCATTGGCAATAGAAAGGAGAGTGTGAGAGATTGTGTGTATCATATTACAACACACAAGAAAATCAGGTTAGGGATAGTTCTGTAGTCGGTTTCAGTCAGTTTGTTGCTTTTTTTATTTATAACAAAACATCAGACAATTCTAAAAATGGGAATAGTCATAACAGTGTAATCCCTTTAAGTGCATCTTGTATTTTTTAGGTAAAATTGTTTTATAGGTGCTCAACAAAACCATGTTGTGATTGTTATTTAAAAGCAGTTTTTATGGAAGCTTTTTTTTGTTAATTTAAAGTAAATATTGTGCTTTGTATTTTCAGATGTATAAATGAAGAAGGATTTTCTCACCCTAAATAATGGCAACTCTTAAAATATTACATCATTAATATTTGCATCAGGGTCCAGCCCTGGGTTTCTAGTATGGACCAAAGGCATTTACTGCTGCAACCAGATTAAACATCACCATATACCACATTGTCACAGTCAGCAGTTGTTTGACTGAATCAACAAACGATTCTGCATTGTCCATTTATCCACCTCATCATTTTACAAGCCGCTAAGCAACAAGTCAAAGCAATTTCAAGCCTGGAAATTGCTCCCAAAATGACAACCAGGGATACAGAAATACAGTTTATTATGTTTACCCACTAAATATAATTTCATTTTATGCGTATCTTTCAATCTAAATTGAATCCAACAAACAGTGTGCTTGAATAATCACTTTGTACACACTTACTTTATATTTTATCAACATGTCCTTTCCTATCTAAGAGATCTTAACCACACAGAAACCGGGTATGGGATGCAGTTGTTATTATTAAAAAGGTCTTTGTTTTTATATAGATGGAATTATATAATACTTAAGATTCTAATCACAACCTACAGTTTACTTTGAGTGATTCCAACTGGAATATTCTTTGTTCCATAACTCTCAAAGCACAAATACAGTTGATGCAATGGAAGACAACCCACTTTGGCACCTGTTGTGTTGTTGCTGTGTTTGTTTCTCTGCTAAATTGGTGATTGTGGGCCACCATGGTTCCAGTGGTACAGAGGTCCCTTCTTATCAAGACGTTGACCGTTTTTTTTCAGTGCAAAGCTATACCAGTCTGTGTGTTAAATTGTCCTTGAGCAAGATACAGAACCATAAATTGTTCCCATTTGAGAATCGCTGCCTTTCAATGGCAGCTCGTTGGTGTTCAAATGTGATTGAGTGAACGTTGGCTGGTTATGTACTGCTTTAGGATTAGGCCAAAAATACTAAATAATGTATGTGATATTTAATGTAGAGCAGTGGTTCTCAAACTTTTTAGGCTGAATTACTCTTGAATTACTCCATTACTCTTATTTCTGACTCCAAGTACCCCCTTTGTCTAACAAAAATATTTTGCTTAGAAAATACTGTATATTTAAAAACAACTATGCAGCATAATGATGGAATGAACAAGTGATAACATTTAGTAAATAAGTGGAAAGAAACAGTACTTAGTGCAGTGGTTCCCAACTTTTTTTGGATCTTTGTGAATAGCAGTTACATCATGAAGCAAAGCCGAGGCACCATTTAACTAGATATTTGAGTTGAAATATATTGTGGTTTTGTATTAACCTCTATGATTTGAACAAGCCGTTGGTAGAATTTCCAGAGGGAAAGATATTATGTTTTTGGCATAGCTGGGCTGCTTATGTCGTCAGGGCGGTACGCTAAATGGGCGGGGCGTGTTACCTGGGCTCCTGCCGCCGGACCCTACTGTGCAGACTCTGGGTCCAAATGACGTCAAATTTGCAAGATGGAAGCGCCCCAAGCGCTGTATTTTGGCTTCAAGAACGTTGAGTGGGAAAAGCTACAGTGCACGCCTACTGGGATGAACTTGTAGCAGCTTGTAGGAGTGGTGACTTAAAAAAAGTACTGATTCTTCCTTCAAAAGAAGGGCAGATGTCAGCTTCTAAAAATAAAACCAACAACTTTTTGATTTTAGGCAACGTGAAAGTGCCCGATCCCCTTTGGGGTCTTCTTAAAGGATGGGTGGGAGAATGTGACAGATTCTGGTTGTGGCTGTAGATATATTAACACTGAAGTATATTAACGTGGAAACGGAACCGTGATTAAGTTAATTTGATATTATTATTATTATTATTATTATTATTATTATTATTATTATTATTATTATTATTATTATTATTATTATTATTATTATTATTATTATAAACAACAACCAGGAGGTTTCAAAATATTCAATATCAACCTGACTTTACCATGGTAGAAATGCAACCTTTAAACAGTTCTCATAATGGAGTTGTATTACATAACTATAATACCTTTATTGTCCAGTATCTAGTTCAGTTCTGCCTTCTGCAAACTGGCTCGGTAGCTGTCCCATTCCAGCCACTTCCCCTGAATTACCTCCCCACAATCCATCAGCCTGGTAACACACATGCACACATCACACAAACATTTCTGAACTTTTTTGTCCACATTTGATGTTTTTCAGGATGGGGAATGCGTTAAATACAAATGGTGGATCACTAATACATCTTGACCAAAATTACAGCCGTGAAAATAGCACTTTTCCCTTTTCAATTTCCCAAGTGCGAAAGTATTTATGCAGTTCTTAATGGCACAATGTGCGTTGGACATTATGAGTTACAGCGTTTTAGGGAGTAACAAAGCTTCACAGTTACAATGCAAACACAGCACATAGAGATCACGTTGGCTGTATTGACCTTTAACCGGCCAATTATTGTACATGCAGAGTTGCTCTAGATGTATTTTATTGCAAGTTCTATTAAATATCTACCAGCAAATATTGAGAGTTTAAATGAGAAAATGAGTCTGAACTATAAATTAGTAAAAGGTTGATAATTCTTGTTAATCAGGGAAAACATGTTGCAAATTAAAAAACAAAAAAACAAAACATATGTTACTAAATAACAAAACAAAATATTATAGAGAATAGAATAGAACGCATTTTTTTTCATTTTTTTTATGACTAATCTGATACATATTGTTATGCTATTCAGTGAACGGTGTCTGTTAAGCATCTGATCATGTTGAACAGGGAAAAGATGAGCAAATGAATGAAAACATTATACTTTGTTAAAAGAAAAAAATCTGAATCTATGAATATGAATTGATCTACTTGATATTTAGTGGCCACTGTGCATATGAATTCAACACTACAGTGAAAGGAATGCATTACAACTTAGAAACTTAAAGGTTACTGGTAGTCAATTTTACCAGCAAGTTCTATCAAAAGGTCATAAATGATTCCCATAGGCACGGTGCGATTTGTGAAAAACAAAAACAGAGGGATCGTTTTAACAAACATTCATATATGTAAAAGTAATAAAAATACCATATAAAAGCAGTGTGTGCTTTTATATGGTATATGGTTTCAGGTCACCTTTTTGGAATGTGACCTGAAACCACTGCAAAAATATTTTTCTCATGAAAATGAAATAAAAAAATAATTGAATATAATTTTAATTCAATTTAGTTAAACATAAAATCTAAAATTGAAATACAAAAATGTGCTGTCAAAATGTTTTTTTTTTTGGTTTTGGTTTGATGGTTAATTAGCTAGTCAGAGTTTGACTGTCAAGGCCCACACGGCAGAACGTACACGGACGACTGCAAGGCCAGTGAGCACAAAGCTCAAATTTTACAACCACGTGGACTCCGCTCCGCTTACCTGATATCACACAAAACACTGCTCGGCATGTATTTTTCACAATGACCCACATTAAATGTAACACCTGACCTGCATTTCACCCATCTGGTAAAACAGAGCATGAGAGATGGAAATGAGCTTTGAGGAGAGACTGGTAGATGACATCCTTGTGTTGTCCCCAGTCGAAAATAAAAAAAAAAAACATCAAAAGAAAATGTGGAGGATAGCAGCATAACAAAACTACCAATAAAGAGAAAAAGGGAGGGTCACTGGTTCGAATCCAACCCATACCTGTCCAGTATCCTGTTTTGGCTGGGAAACTCTCATATTTTACCCCACTTTCCCGCCATCGTCCCAAATTAGTATTTTCCTGAAAATATCCTGTATTTTAATGAAATAATAATTAAAAGATAAATAAATAAAAACATTCCTCTGCCTTACTAAACTGAACGCTGTCACTAGCCTCACAGGAACTGCCACCTGAAATGGACTGAGTGGCAGTTCTCGCGAGATTAGTGACAGCAGCAGGAACAAACCCAGAAACAACTCAGAAGAGAGATGGATGAATGTAAGAAGATGTTTCAGTGAAAAAAACAAAAAACAAAAACAAAGAACTGGTGTAAAATACATTAGTAACAGATTTTAACGTCTCCCACGGGCGAAGGAACAACGTAAGTCAGCATGAAAAATCCACCAATCACAAGTGCCACAAATACACTCCTTTCAAAAAAATGTTAAAGAATGTAAATTCTGCAACAAATGTGTCTAATAAGTCATTAATGAATAACAGAGAACCACATGAGTGAGCATGAGAAATTAAAATTAAATATATAATAATATAAAATGTTAATGTCTAATGTAAAGACAAGCAATGTATAATTAACAGTAAATATGCAATGTGTTGACTTGTATATGAACTGTAAGTATATTAAATAAACACATGTGATTCATATACACATTTCTGTTTTTATTTAGGCTGTTTTATAATATAGGAATTAGAGCTGGGCGAAATATCGAAAACTACAATATTGCGCATATATATATATATGCTGTTGTAAAGCTCAGTTAGATGGAATAATGAGTACGTCATAACCCAGACCTTCCCAATAACAACTGTAGCCACACTACAGAACTCACTCACACGTGCTGTCCCTTGCAGGAGAAAAAGCCGAAAGTGACACATATTGTGCATCTGTTTGTTAATAAATGTGCCTGTGTGGTGCTTTGCATCAGCAAATTTAACCCAGGATTGTCTTTCTGGTCAGACTTTATTTTAAATATTATTATCAAGATTTGTATCGTATATCATCATTTTGAGAAAATATATTGAGATATGAGTTTTGGTCCATATCACCCAGCCCTAGTAGGAATGTTCACAGCATTTCAATGTCAACAAAGGTATGCCTAGCAGATTTTAATCACCTAATTGAGTTTAGTAAGTGGGTATTTTAGATATCTTGTACACTTGTCTTGTCTTTCCCCTATTTTCAAATCCAAAACTTGACAGGTATGATCCAACCTGGGCCATCACTGTAAGATGTTGAGCAAGTCCCTTGGCCTTAACCCCAACTGCTCGTGTTTCGTCGCTTTGGATAAAAGTGTCTGCTAAATTTAATTGTATTCTTGAAATATCCGGCTGAACATGGCTGCTTCAGATGGGTTGTTTTTTAAGGTATAACAACCTTACAGAAAAGTACCTAAAATGTCATTAAAAAAAAAAAATTGCAGATAATTTGTTAAATGGTAATACATTAAAGACATTTTATGTTGTATGCATGATTAGCTCAGGTACCCTTTAAACTCACATTTTTTTAGCTCAAAAGTGAGATCAAACTTTGACATAATTGTCAACCATCTCACCTACACTCATGGGCGAATGCACACACACAAACGCGTACGAATGCTCACTCTTGCTATGCTTCATCTCAGATGAGAGCAGACATTTGTAGGTGTGTGGCCCATCACGGTTATATTCCTTTGTTTGCAGCGCATGACATTCTCCCTCTCCCACTGTGTGGTAATATGGCTATTTTCTCTGTCAATTTGCCACTCACAGCATCCAAGCACATGCAAATATGGAAGATGACACCAATTGGGGAATAGTGTTTGCCTGTAAAGAGTGAGCCAACTGTTAAAGTCGAGGTCTCAGCTGAGCAAAACACTTTGAAATGCATGCTTCCTTTGGAAAAAAGAGGAAACCAGGCTCACAAACAACAAGAAAGCGATCATTGTGTGATATGATGGTCATGCAGCATGGTACTCTTGGTATTTTTACAATGCAAAAACATATTGAATCAGATGAGCGTATCAGATGATTGCATGCAGTATATTAATATCAAATACAATCCAAATTCATGTGACAATGAAACACTGATCAATGTTGTTATGTACAAACATTTCTGGGACTTTACACATCACTTTCATTTAAAACAATGCTTTCTGATCATGAGCTTAAGCCTCTAAAGCAGAGGTTCTTAATCTTTTTTGGGCCGTGACCCCATTTTGATGACAATTTGTCTGCATTTTATTAGAACTAGATTTATATCTGGAAAAAGTTTTTAGAGTAACTGAACCCCTGCTTTCTCCTGACCTGCCACTGGGAGGGATAATTTAAAATGCCTTGATTATGGGCGGGGCTCGTGGAGCAGTTAAGACATGCCCATTCTAACTTAGAAAAATCTCCAATAAACAATCTTTCTAACTTTTCCAGTGCTGGTACTGGTGCGACAAACTTTCTCAGTTGGTTGCACCAGCACAGAATTTGGTTGCACCTTTTTTTTCTTCTTATTTTTTTTGAGCGGGGGTGAGGAGAGTGTACAGCGTAGACATGCATGCTGATGAATAGTTGACTTAACTGGCGTACTGTAGTTTTGTATGAAGTAAAGATTGACAAAGACTTGAGATATATTTGCTAAATGTTTTGATGTTTTAGTGTCAATATTAAGTTTTTCTGCAACAAGCAGTGGCTGAAATAACAGGTAATTTCTTTTATATAATTTTAAAAGAAGACCTAACAATTTTTTTTAATTAACAGCTAAGCATAACAACAGGTTACATGTATTATTTGTTTTTTTTTATTTTGCAGAGATGCTGTACTTGAATTAACTTAACAGTAGCACAACCAACTTAGCATCTGCATTGCTTCACCTCATGGAAATAAATTCAGAGGGTCCAGCTCTTATAGTGGGGTCTCCTAACCCTCTTCCCCTGGTCAGGGGTCTACAACCTTTACTCTACAAGGAACCATTTAACCTCATCTCACCTGGATTAAAGTCCTCCTGGAGCCTAAAATACCTTCTCAATGAAGAAAATACAATGTATTTAATTCTATACAGTTAAAATAATTTAGAATAATGTTTGATTTGATTTACATCAATCATATAAATGGCAACTTAAAAATAGTTCTGAGCAGCCGCGCTCACACTGATACACTAGCAAAGCTCTCAAGTCTCACTGATTGGGCCTGATGTGAGTCACACTGATGTGCGTGGCTAAAGCCTGTGCGCACGCACGCACGCACACACACACACACACACACCACAAACGACAACAAAAATATTAAAATGTTTCAAAATACTCAAAACAAAATATTTAAGAAAGATACAAAAATGCACATGACTCCAAAAAACATACAATACGGAAAAATACACCAAAAGAAAAAAAAATAAAAATATTAAAATGAGTTAAAAAAAAACAACAAACACATTTATAATGCACATGTCTCATAGAAATAAACAAGGGAAATCGCACACGCTATTTTACTTTGCACCCGCAAATATACCCCTTTATAACACTACAGAGTATGAGTACGTACACCTCTTTGTACATCCAACCTTCAAACACATACTCATTTAGCCATAATTAACTCTTGAAAGGCTATAAAGTAACTTGAATTAAAAACACATGATCATGTGGTCATCACATGCTAATTGCTCGTTTCTTGCCACACATAAAGCATGCATATTTAACTGGCACATTGACGGTTAAATTATGTTACCAGGGATTTAAAACTTAAGGTTAGCCACAGGTGCAGAAAAGTCGATTGTCTGCAGATGTTGCAGGAGGTGAAGTAGGAAGGTGGCACAAATTGATTTATTTTAGGTTAACAAATTGTTATATCTTCATTTTATTTGTCATTAATCATTAATAGTTTCTGTAAAAAAAAATCACATGATCTTGTTCTCAGCCAATAGCAAAAATAAATTATAATAGTCAGGTTTCAACCCATAGAGGGCAGTCGCTCTGACATTTTACAACAAAATATGCCAAATTGAAAAACTTTAAATAAAATGTTCAGAGTAGGACCAGAATCAACCAACAGCAAAACTTCATACCCAAATACATTTGTATTTGGGATTTAGTTACTCTTTAAGTATAGGACACAGTTATTTAATGTGTGTGATGTGTATTAGAATAATAATTACAATAATAATAATACTTTTACCTAAGTTTGTGTTTATTCAAATTTTGTTTACCAATTACTAGACATTTCACGCGACCCCTTTTTACTTCCAGACGACCGCACATGGGGTTCTGACACCATGGTCTAAAAACTCTTCTCTAAAGCTTTTACATAGTGTATTTTTAAATACTATCCATCCATCCATCCATCCATCCATCCATCTTCTTCTGCTTATCTGTTGCTGGGCCCAGACTTCCCTCTCCCCGGCCACTTCATCCAGTTCCTCCGGGGGTATCCCGAGGCGTTCCTATGCCAGCAGGGGGCATAACCTCTCCAACGTGTCCTGGGTCTTCCTCGGGGTCTCCTTCTTAAACACTATTTGGACATTATTTTCTTTTTTTTGTTAAGTCACCTAAGGCCTTATTCAGTATTAATGTAAAGCTGGATTTGCCTCTCTGGTCATGTTAATGAAATTTCTCCTTTCTTTTCAAGACTGAATTTGAAACAGCAAAAAATAAACCAATGCATGACCAGCTCTGACAGCAGCCATGTATACTCACCAAGACACACACTGCTCATGATAGCTCAGGTACACTCTCCAGACTCCTACCCCAGTTGCTAGGCAACATGTTCTGCGTGTGGACACCCACCTGCCTGCAGGCCTCAGTGCTCTAAATTTGGTCTTAATTGCAAATTGAGTGGGAGAGCAAGTGGACGCTGGCTGAATGTGAAGCAGGCAGCAACAACGCAGGCTGTGTCTGTGGAGCTGACTCAACCTCAGTGAAATGACAGCCACAGTGAGGAGGCACACATGACAGTTTGGATCATCCACAAAAAGAAAGTGTGAAAGATGCCCTGGGTGGCAAAGGGAAACACCAGTCAAAGTGCAGCTTTTCAAAAAGGCTGCAAAATGATGTAACTACAGCGGTGTGTGAGGAATTGGCAAAGCATATTTGTTGGTAGAGTTGCAGAATAAATAGTAAAAGAAGAGTAGCAAACGTCCTCAAATTAACTGAAATATATTTCACAACCTGTAAGACTTCTGTCATAAATCATTAGATGAAAACACGGTTTTTAAGTATTTCTTATACTGTACTTTGGTTTAAATCCTTTTGTAATCTCTGATCATTTTGAATATTGTATTTACGTGCAATAACTAAAGCACAAAAATCAATCTAGGGAAAAAAGAAGCTTGGACAGGTCATGTTCAAATAATGTTGGCAAACTGCGGCTTGCGTTAAGAATGACTTAAATCAAACAGAAGCCAGTCCTTTACACAACTGTAGTTCAATATTGGCACAATTAGCAAAAGTGTTACTTTGGTGAGGTCTTCCCAATAAAGTGATTTAAATCAGGGGTTCCACCTGAGAACTGAAAGCACAAATCAAAGAGAAACCTGTGACATGTTCTGTCATTGCTGTCTTGCTGCTTACAGTTACTACTAGATTTTCATATCACGCAAACATAAAAGCAATCCAAAAAAACAATATATATTTATATGTGTTCCTTGCCGTGTTGCCCTATTGAATGAAATTCAGCAATCCAAGCACTAGAAAGCTCTGCACTGTACAACCAGGACCACAATAAGCCTTTTCGCACTCTGGAACTGCGCATGCGCAACCAGGGGGGTCATAGGTAAAAGAGGGATGAAAACGTCAAACATCACTGCACTCCGGAGCTATGTGCGCCAGTGCCAATCACTGGACACGTCTCACCCATTTTGGAACATACAATGATGATGTCATTGTAAGATATGTTATAGTCTGTGTGGTTTTTATTACTTTATTAGTTATAGTTAAATGATTAAACGATAGTTAGAATATGAAATTATCCATGATTAACTGTGTGTGTGTGTGTGTGTGTGTTTGCAAAACATATCCATTGTCCACCATAGCTGGTTTAAACTAGTTTGGGCCAGTGTGGGGGTATGTGACCCACTGCATGGACATATGAGCCTTTTTCTCCCCCAAAGTTTTTGTGTTACCATATATGGTATTAATCCTGCACCCAGAGCGCTGTTGCACAGCCCTCTGGGTGTGGTCTATGTTTTCTATAATAAATACCTGGTTCTGAGGCATCACCATCAGAGCAATCCAACTTATATCGGACTTTTGTGTCTCTTTTTGTTGGGTTTTTCTCCGAGCTGCAGCTCGCACCTCTCTGCCTCTGGTCGCCTTTTAAGTCAGATAGTGTTTTTCTCCCTGAGATGTGATTGCAACGGTCTTAACGTATTTAGACCCAACATTCACATTTTAGCAACGGTCTTAACGTATTTGGACCTAACATTCACTGGTGCCGCAACCCGGGACCTTACATCTTTTCGTCTGGATCGGTGCGGGCGCAACCGGACCATTAGTAAAACTGCCGGCACCCCCTCCTTTGCAGGGGTGGTCACAGCTTGTTCCAGCACCGACCCGGACGGGGAGTGACGGGTCCCACGAACCAGGGAGAGCACTGACGAGGTGAGAAGCTGTTTCTTTTCACCATAGTACCCGTGACGTACAACGGGGAGCGAAGACCGTGGTGGGTGACGTAAAACTCACACGGCGTGGTAAAGGGACAGAGGGCAGACGGGAGTTGTTGTGTGTTGTTTCTTTGTGTGTTGTTTCTTTGTGGTGTTTCTTTGTTGTAACGGTGTCTGTAAATCCCGTGCTGAGAACATGGGTAACGCGCAGCGTAAAGCATTGATGGAAAATAATGATGTGAAATTCATGCAGAGAAAGTATCCCGGTAGTTGTTGCTATCTAGATGATTGGTACAAAAATTGTGGGTTTGCAGGGAAATTGTCAGACGAAGCTGGGATAGAGAAAGTGTCCATCTGGTGTAAAGGAAAAAGAGTGAAGGCATTAAAAAAGTTACGTCCTAAGCAGGCTGAGTTAATAGCAGACCACTTAAGAGTAGTGTGTATCTGGAAAGATGCTATGAGTATTAGGAAAACACAGATAGAGAAAGGTGAAGAGAGAAGGAAACAGAAAGTGTTAGCGGCAGCTAAAATACAGCCTTGTGATGAGACCGTGTGTGTACCGCGTAGAGTTGAGGAGACAAATCAGCAACAGAATGGGGCCGCAGGGGGTTTACAAGAGGGGGGAGCAGTTGCAGGACAAGAAACAAAGGGACCTGTGACTAGGGCAGCTAAACAAAAGTCAAAACAGATGAAAGAAAGTGTTAACAGTGAGGAGGATGAGCAATACATAGCCCAGGCGGGGATGGAGGAAAATCTATATCCAATTTTACCCATGATAGAGGTAGCTAACCCTCGTGCAGGAGAATTCCTAAACCCACAGGATCCATTACAGGGTGCACATCCCCCACAGCTGTTGTTGTTTCGCCCATGGACGGAGCAGGAAGCATTAGATGCCTGTAGGGGCGTATGTGACGTTGAGAAGGACCCGACTGCTTATGCTGAACAAGTATGTGGGTTGATTGAGACATGGCATTTAAACGGACTGGAGGTGGAAAAGGTTTTAAAACTAACACTTAGACACCGATATCCAGTAGTGGTGGGCGGTTATACCGGGAGACAAGTTAACCGTCAGCCCCTAGCACATAACTCTAATGAGCTGCGACAGCAGGTTGAAGCACTGATGCAAAGAGTAAGGGCGACTTACACAAAACCCCCAAGCCACGAAGAAATAAGTGCGTGTCGTCAGAAATCAGACGAGACGCCAATGGAATATCGTGCCCGTTTAGAAACGGTTTTTAGGACTAATAGCGGGCTTCCTCATTCTCCGCTGGTGGATAATCCATACCAAATACAGCTAAAAATGTGGTTAATCAGTGGTTTGTTGCCAAACGTGTCAGATTTCATAAAAGCAAACTGTGTCACACACCGCACCCTCACTGTTCCAGAGCTAATGGAATGGGCCGAACATGCTTATGAAGTCACTGAGAAAAAGAAAGCAAAAACTGAATCAGCTAATGTTAATGTATTGGCTGAGGCCATGGCTGCAGCCCTGGTGAGCCAGCGCTCAGGGTTTAAAAGACAGGGAAAAAAGCCATATCGCACCAGAACGCCTGATGAGGAAAAACAAGCAAAAATAGATCGAGAAAAAAGACAATGTTTCATTTGTCATGAGGAGGGACATATGGCAAGAGACTGCCCAAGAAAAAAGCAAAAAACAGACCATACGTCGTTCGGGCAAACTCCTAGGCAGTGACGCCAGGACTGGCCGGAGGGACATGCAATCAGTGACTCCGGAACAGATAATGAAACCTCAGAGTGTGACATAGCCTTTTTAGGGCAAGATGAGGATGCTGATCAATATGACAATGATTTACCTGCAGAATATGAACATCCCCCACCTTTAAATCCAAATCATTTTGTTGATTTCTCCATTTATGCAGCTGTAACGTTAACACAAACAAAAATGTCGTTCTTATCTCCTGCCAGGTTTTTACACCTTACTAACACCTTGTTGACCCCAGCCAACCTCATTCTAAAGCGCTGTGCTGCTTTTAACCCAGCTACATTGATACCAACAGCTGACGATGGGACACCGCATGACTGTGGACAGTTAGTGTCGGTGACATGCAAGCCACGTCCAGATTTGACAGACATTCCATTGAAAGACGGAGATGTAGTGTTTGTAGATGGCTCCTCCTCCAAAGCACCTGATGGAACAAATCATACTGGTTATGCAGTAGTTACATGCGACACTGTGTTGAAATCAGGCAAATTGGCTGGAAATCAGTCTGCACAGGCAGCTGAAATCGTGGCCTTGACAGAAGCCTGTAGACTTTTCAAAGGCAAGAAAGTCACAATTTACACTGATAGCCAGTATGCTTTTTCCACAGTTCATGTGTTTGCTGCTCAGTGGGCTAGGAGAGGTATGAAGACATCTAGTGGAAAGCCTGTGCAACATGCCTCCCTGTTAAAAGACCTTCTTGCTTCAGTCCTCTTACCTACATCATTGGCGATATGTAAATGCAAAGCACATACTGGCGCCACTGATGCTGTCTCTTTGGGTAATGCGAAAGCTGATGTTGAAGCTAAAAAAGCTGCTTTTACTGAAGCACTTACTGTCCAGTTGTTGCCTGTTGATGTTGTACCACTTTGCTTGCCAGATGAAGTCCTGATTGATATGCATGTTAACGCTCCTGAAAGTGAGAAAACAAAATGGGTGACTGAAGGTGCTGTTAAAAATGACTCTGGAGTATTTATGTTAAATGACAAGCCATGTTTGCCTAGATGTTTGTTTGACGTCGTTGCTAGAATGAGCCATGGGTTGGCCCATGTCTCAACAGGAGGGATGGTAGACATAGTCAAACAGTCATTTCATATACCACTAGGACTCCAAACCCATTTTAAAAACTTTTGTCGTCAGTGTATCATCTGTTGTCGTCATAATCCTCAGGGTAATGTTAGGCCCCCTCGGGGTAAAACACCAGCTGGTACATATCCTTTTGAGGTCATTATGATGGATTTCATAACACTGCACACTATTCAGAGGTATACGTATTGTTTGGTTCTGGTGGACTCATTCTCAAAATGGGTCACCATAGTGCCCGCTAAAACAAATGATGCAATGACAGTGGCAAAGGCCCTTTTGACACGAATAATACCTCAACATGGCATCCCACGACAGATTTGGAGCGACAATGGACCCCATTTTGTTAACAGAGTAATACTCCTGCTGACAGAGGCCATGGGCATTGAATTAAAACATCACTGCTCCTACCACCCGGCTAGTGCTGGATTGGTAGAACGCAACAATGGTACCATTAAAAACAGATTAAAAAAAGCTGTAGAACAAACAAACAGGCCCTGGCCAGAGTGTGTTAACCTGGTAGAAATGTACATGCGCATAACACCAAACACACAGGGTTTGACCCCCTTTGAGGTTGTCACAGGACGACCTTTTCACCTACCCCTCACCAGTTCTAAGTGGGTGCAGGATCAGGAGGGAGAGTTGGATCCAATAACAAAATGGATGGTTAAATTATTCACAGATGCTGAAATTGTTGAAGCTAATACACTGCCTAGTCTCTCTTTACCTGTTTCAGATCCCCTTCGTCCTGGTGATTGGGTCCTCATCAAGGTGATTAAGAGAAAACACTGGTGTACTCCACGGTGGGACGGCCCTTACACAGTTCTGCTAACCACACCAACTGCATTTAAGATAGCTGAAAGACAGACGTGGATACACCAATCACACGGGAAAAAGGTACAGAAACCCACCACAGCAGGTGATACACCCTAGTAACACAGAGATGGATCTGTTGTTCCTCCTCCTCCTCGTGGGATCCCAGGAAGTGCTAGCAGGGGCTCTAAGCTCACCTTGGTATGATTACATAGGTAGATGCCCCGGGGGCTTTAACCTCGTTATGTGCATACCACAAATACCGGACATTTTAAGTGACGTTACAATTCCACTAGAGGCTCTGGCTAATAAAGGCTACACACCATGGAAACATGGTAAGGACTATGTAAATTATGAATGGTACATGCAAGTCCGGGGAGCAGACCAATCATGGTCTACTCATGGTTGGTCTGAGGTACTCCTCCATACAAGCTACACCCCTATTACCTGGCCCCTCACACCATCTACACGTACCGTTACAGCGGCATATCTGTCATTGCGAAAAACAATTGTTCAGAAACAAAAAATCCTACTCCTAACCGTTAACACCACCGCGGTACCTCCGTCTTGTTTGCTTATGGGATTCGGCCCTGACGTACAAGGGACAGATCCCATCTTTTGGGTGGATATTTGTATTACACCTCCGGCCACTCCCATTGTAGTTAAACCACGCATGGACATAGTGTTATCACCTGAGGTTAGACAGAATATACGAGTTATAAATGCAAAACCTATGCCAACAGAAGAACCTGACTCGTTACTCGCATTACTGTCTGAACAGAATAATCACGTCCATCATCGTCTGCGCGCTAATTCTTGGTACCGTATGGTAGAACTATCTGCACGAACAGTAACTAATGATAGTTGCTATGTTTGCTCACATCTGCCGCACGCTGTAACATCCCCGACTCTGTTGTCCGCATCCCTGCCAGCCCCTGACTCAAAGAAAGTACTAGAATGTTTACAAAATAAGTCCGCGACCCCGTGCCCTCCTGTTCTACCAGTGCTAAAAACCCTCGAGCCCCTAGGTCAGGCTGCTAAACACCTAAACACGAATGCTGTCCCCTGTGGTAATTATACTCACTGCTATCCTTTATGCGTACGATTTAATGGTCCACCAACTAACACCAAAGGTCTACCATCGGTAGACATAAACCATTGTGCTACCGTTCGGAACGTCAGTACGGTTGTCCCAATGTTTGCTAGAGACGGTGTTTGGTTGAAGTGCGGTGATAAAGTTTATCCTTCCCCTCCAATTAATATGTCAGCCGTTTGTGTACCAGTAGCAGTCACAGATGGGTCTTTCATAGTTCATATGACAATGCCTAGTCGTTCTCGTCGTGAGATTATAACCTTCACACCTCATGATGCAATATGGGGCTCAGACGTCCCTCACGAACATAGATATTGGTCAACTAGTCAAAAAGTCGTTCATGCTCTTTTCCCTAACATAGGCGTGGGTAAGAATTCCCTTATGGTAGAGACCCTCCAATACCGCCTTCACATGCTTCTTAATGCATCTTTAGCTGTTAGTAACAAAATGAATGCTAGAACAGCGGCCACCGCGCAAATGGCTATTCAGAACCGTATGGCTTTAGATACGATTTTAGCTTCCACAGGTGGTGTGTGTGCTATGGTGGGTGCTACCTGCTGTACATACATCCCTAATAACTCCTCGGAGTCCATCGAGGACGCCCTGCAAACACTCCGCAACCTGGAAGGTGCCATGTCAGCTGACGAGTCCAATGTCCATTCATCCGGGTGGGACTGGCTGTTCCAAGGCTCCTGGTTCCAATTCCTGCTACGTCTGGGTCTCCCTCTTCTGGCTGTGCTGCTGGTCGTTGGTCTTGCCTGCTGTTGCATCGTCCCCTGTGTGAAGAAAGGCATAGACAACATGATCATCGGTGCTATGCAGGTCCAGGCTTCCCCAGAGTACCAACTCCATGTTATGGGTCTCTCCCCATCTGCCCCATTGATGGACTAAGACCCTGCCACACCTTCCCATCATCACAGTGAGCGGTAAAGGTTCACTGCTACTGGAGGGTTATGTGCTGGTAACCTCTGACCCTCCCTTACCAACTCCAAACACACACTGAGACCTAAAGCCCTATCTTCAACACCATGGTTTTGGGTCATCAGTTGTACATACACCCTGAACTGTCTCCAGATCACCGTGGATCAGAATCGATGTTCGCCCCAGCAGGGGGGGACGGTGGGGAATTTTTCCCGTACTAGCTGTCGGGTTTTCGCCCCACCTCACGGTGGTCATCCCTGTTGTTCTGGTCCTATGATGGCACCGGGTAAACCTGTGAAGACGCCCGTCTGCTTGATGTTTTCCAAACCCACAACAGGGCGGATATGTAAGATATGTTATAGTCTGTGTGGTTTTTATTACTTTATTAGTTATAGTTAAATGATTAAACGATAGTTAGAATATGAAATTATCCATGATTAACTGTGTGTGTGTGTGTGTGTGTGTTTGCAAAACATATCCATTGTCCACCATAGCTGGTTTAAACTAGTTTGGGCCAGTGTGGGGGTATGTGACCCACTGCATGGACATATGAGCCTTTTTCTCCCCCAAAGTTTTTGTGTTACCATATATGGTATTAATCCTGCACCCAGAGCGCTGTTGCACAGCCCTCTGGGTGTGGTCTATGTTTTCTATAATAAATACCTGGTTCTGAGGCATCACCATCAGAGCAATCCAACTTATATCGGACTTTTGTGTCTCTTTTTGTTGGGTTTTTCTCCGAGCTGCAGCTCGCACCTCTCTGCCTCTGGTCGCCTTTTAAGTCAGATAGTGTTTTTCTCCCTGAGATGTGATTGCAACGGTCTTAACGTATTTAGACCCAACATTCACATTTTAGCAACGGTCTTAACGTATTTGGACCTAACAGTCATCAAAAGCCTTGTGATTCTCCAATACAAACAATATAATCCAATGTTCCAAAATGGGTGGGGCATGGGGGGTGGGCTCTCCAGTGATTGGATTAGAACATTGGTCCTACTGTGGAGGTAGGACTGATGACATCATCACGGTAGAGGTAGGACCAATGTTCCCATGTTCCAATGTTCTAATGTTCTAACATTCCAATGTACCAATTTCCCAAAATGGGTGGGGCTTGGGTAGGGATGGGAATTGATAAGAATTTAGAGATTCCAATGCCATTATCGATACTGCTTATCAATTCGATTCCTGACTGATTCTCATGGATTCTCATTGTGTGAAGGAATGAAATAATACAAATGGATTTATTTGCTTCACCTCTTTATTATATTATCTTTGTCTCTTTAATTTCCTGCCGGGATACCAGCTCTCTTTTAATCTACCAGGTATAGATTGTTTTCACTGGATAATAATATAAACAAAAGCGCAATATAAAATTGATGAATTATTATTATTATTATTATTATTATTATTATTACAACATGACACATTTGGGCTACAATCATTTGAGAATATTTATAGTGTTCCTTTTGAACTTGAACCACTTGATGTAAAACTAATTCAGACATAAAACAAATCATTCTTCTGTAAAAAAGAACATAATAACAAAAGTACAGCTGCACTTATTGTTATGTGTTTGTTATTGTTTAAACGGTAAAGCTTTAGTTTAGAATTGGTTTACATTTCTATAAATGCACCTTCAGAGACGCCGTCCCCATTATTACATGTGACGTCATCATGTGTGTGTGTGTGTGTGTGTGTGTGTGCGTGTGCGTGTGTGTGTGTGAACGAGTGAAAGAGCAAACTAAAGACAACGATCAGTACCAGTTCGTCTCTCATGTCTGATTACTTGTTATGAGAACCTAAACTGGAGACGAGGTGTGTGTTCTTGCGGAAGTTTATTGTTTTCAGAAGAAAAGTCTGTGCAAGTAGCAACTTTTGTGCGAGTGTACAGAACCCGAAAGTGACTAGCGTAGCATAAACACAATATACAGGACCTGGAGTTTATCATTACGTATTTGCGACGTAAGAGGAACCGATAAATGGAATTGAAATACAAGCAAACAAACGATTCCTAGGAATTAGATTAGTGGGAACCGGTTCTCAGAAAGAACCGGTTTTCAATTCCCATCCCTAGGCGTGGGGGTGGGCTCTCCAGTGATTAGATTAGAACATTGAAACCTAGGGATGACATCATCACTGCGGAGGTAGGACTGATGACATAATCCCTGTATGTTCCAAAACAGGTGGGGTGTGGAGGTGGGCTCTCCAGCGATTGGCTCTGGCGTACACGTGGCTATGGAGTACAGTGAGCCACCTATTGGTAAAAGGAAATCATAGACATTATATTTGCACTGAACATTGCAGGAAAGTTTGTGATATAATCCTTGAAAATGATCAGTTACGTCTCAACACTTTAAAACTTCTGCCACACCCGGCCATGCAACACACCTCAACGTGCGTCACTTCCCGAGGGCCTGTTCATCAAGACATGCAGCTTTAATTCCAGAATGGAACATAAGAACCTATTGTAATTGCTTTTATTAGGGTCCGAAGTCCCAGAATGGGACTTAGGAACCTATTGTACTTGCTTTTATTTACTATTATTAGTACAGTGCCCATCGGTATGTATTCATATAGTGGGAACTTAACTCATTCAGTGCCAGCCATTTTCAGATTTTCTACCCTCCTCAGTGCCAGCCGTTTTTGAGCATTTTGACTGATTTTTAAAGACCCACAGAATATTTTCAACTATGACTATCTGAAATCTGACACCGGATTCTGAAAGATCGAAGCCTCTACTTTCATCAAAAAAAATTTGTTCTTTGTAATCAGCCGTTGAATGGAGCAAGTTTTACACAAATCTTCAGTTTCAGAGCAAAAAGCTGAGAAAACAACCTTTTTTTTTTTTAGAAAAAAAAACCCTGTCAGTGACTTTAAAGCTAGTTTTTTTTGTTTTTTTTTTTGCTTTAGTGACAACTCTAGCATCTGAAATTTGTTTCCTTATATATAAAAAAAACAAAACAAAAAATAACACTGAGACCAGGCTTTTGATGGTATCTGGTTCAGAGTTGAATGGATTTCTTACTGTATTTTGGCATTCCTCCAAATTTCTCTTCCGTCAGTCTGCACACACGCAACTTCCCCTTCCTCCCGACACGAAGCTATGACCCGTTTAGCCCGGTTAGTTGATGGTTTTATCTCACCATCTCAACATTATCAATAATCCACTCAGGTACACACATGTTCTGTGTTAGTATGTGGAGCTGTGAGCTGCTGGATACGTCACAATATCACTCTGTAGCGCCATAATCTCACCCGTTCCTGCTTCTCCTCCCCAGCTAATGGTAGCATCAGTGGCTAATAACTCATCTAAAGGTGCACTGCTGCCATCTTCAGGGCACAGTTGGTCACTACAACACTCCACAGCTTAGATAATGATGAGGGACCTCCACCAGGGTGTTTTCTAGTAATCCCCGTGAAAAAACGCAAATGACGAGTTATCTCATCAATGACACTGAGCGTTTGGATTTGAAATGACAAGGTATCTCGTCAATGGCACTAAGTGAGTTAAGTAGAGTTGTCAATTATGGGCATAATAATGACAAACTCTGTAGCATTATAAAGGGGTATATTTGCAGGTGCAAAGTAAAATAGCATGCGCAATTTCCCTGGTTTAATTCTATGGAACATGCCCATGATAAATGAATATTTTTAATATTTTTTTTGTTTGGTGTATTTTTCTGTAATATACAGTGCCCGTCGGAAGTATGCATTCATGTGGAAGCATAAGGGGTATATTTGCAGGTGCAATTTTCCTGGTTTAATTCTATGGGACATGTGCATGACTTCATCATCACTTATATTTTTTTGTTTGGTGTATTTTTTCTGTAACGTATGTTTTTTGGAGTCATGTGTACCTTTCTGTTGTCTTTTTGTGCAGTTTTTGTATAATTATTGTTTTTTGTTGCCAATGCAGTGTGATTCGAGTCATACGAGTCATTTTGAGTATTTTTTGTGTAAAAATTTAGTTTTGTGTATTTTTTCTATAAATATTTAGTTTTGTGTTTTTTAAGCCATTTTCATTTTGTTGTTTTTCTGTAAAGTATGTTTTTTGAAGCCATCATAATGTGTATTTTTTTTCTTTCTATTGTCTTTTTGTGCATTGTTTTGTATAATTAATGTTTTCTGTTGCCATTGTAGTGTGATTCTGGAGTCATTTCTGTATTTTAGCTTTTTTTTTGGTGTAGTTTCATGCATTGATGTTGTCATTTAGTGCATTATTTGTATAAATATTTAGTTTAGTGTATTTTGAGTCATTTTCATATTTTTGTTGTCATTTAGTGTGTGTGTGTGCCTGCCTAACTTTCACTAAACGTATCTGTTTTCAGTAGTTAGGTGTAGTGGCTGATGTGTCGTGAGTGAATTTGCAGTAATCATCAGGTGACCTTCACTATGTATCACCGTCTACGTAACATGTAAACACTTAGATCTGACTCAGAGCGTAACACTACCTGATTGGCGTTTGTGTGTGTGTGTGTGAGTCTCTCTACCTGGGACTCTAATCTCCTCCGTTGGGTCTCTCTCACACACGTGCTGAGAAATGTGCAGCTTTCAATACAACAGCCATCGCTGTCAATAACTTCCAGGTGAGGTCTGTCCGGTCTAAATAGCGTTCGGTGAAACTAACATGAAAGTAAACGTTTCGAAATGTCATCACCAAATAAAGACAGTAAAAAATAATTTTTCCTCAAAAGAGAAGTCCATGGGAGCTTGTGCAGTGAAATAGTTATAGATGGTGCGCTAGCGCCCCCTCACATCCTGAGGTCAAAAGCCGAATAGGTTTCATTTTGGGGCCGTCCAGATAAAATTAAAACTAACATTTGGAAATGACCAAATTACTCCAAAATAACAGATACACTTGGGGTATTTGGAGGCCGTTGACTAAGTTTCAGGTCGAACTCACACCATGTCGGGGAGATATTTGCTCCACACACATGCACGCACACACACACGCACACACTCACGCGCACACACACACAGACCTTTCTGACATTATCGTTGATTATACACAGCCTGCCTTTGATTGCTAATTAAACCCCCTGAGAATTTGACCAAAATTTGCATGCCTGGTGAAATGTTTGATCAGTAGGCGCAATGAAAGAAATCGGTAACAATTTAAACAAAAACCATAACTCTGACACACAAATTTTGATCAGCTTCCAATTTCACACAAATGACATTTGCCCAAGCCTAATCATGATTGCCTTGAAACATTTCCCATCATGCCTTGCGTTGTCGACTGGTGCCATTTACGCTATTGTTCACTGTTAGCAACTATAGCACGCCATCATAAGAAAATGCATATAACTCTCAAATGTAAAGTTCAAACTGCTTCGTATTTGATACACATGATGTCTGTCCATCCCTAAACAAAATTCAATGTGATTATTACCCATCATGCCTTGCGTTCTTAATGGTGCCATTTAGCACTTCATAATAGAAAAACCGCTATTACTCTCAAATGCAAAATTCAAACTGCTTCATATTTGATACACATGGTGACTGTCCAGCACTAAATAAGACTCAATTTGAAAAATACCTATCACACTTTGCGTTGTCGACTGGTGCCAATTCTAGTGGCGTCCGAATAATGCAAAAACATTTTAAATGCAAAATCTCAGGTGTTTTTACACCAATTTGCACAAAATTTGCTCAGGCCAAACCCAAATCCCCAACATTGGGATATGCGACCTTGGGTTACGGACCCCGGCCACTTCTTGGAACCCTACGACACCGCTTGCGGCTTTAGTTATCTATACTATAATTTCAGGATGGTCTATGTGTGTGTGTGTGTGTGTGTGTGTGTGTGTGTGTGTGTATGTGTGCGAGCGTGTGTGTGTGTGTGTGTGTGTGTGTGTGGAGCAAAGAACACCCAACATGGTGCCTATTCAACCTGACACTTAGTCAATGGCTTCTAAATACCCCAAGTGTGTGAATCTGTTATTTTGAAATAATTTGGTCATTTTCAAGCATTTATTTTAATTTTATTTCACTTCTCGACGGCACGGCAAGTGAAACCTATTCAGCTTTTGACCTCAGAGTGTGAGGGAGCGCTAGCACAGTTCCTCACCCAAGCAAGAGTCACGTGTGCGGCCAGAGCCAATCACTGTGCACACAGCAAAACAGACACAGACTGTAAACACACAAGTGAGAGAGAAGAAGATAGTTTTATACCAGAGAGGAGGGAGGGGCGTCTGAGCAGCCGCACTCGCACTGATAGACTAGCAAAGCTCTTAAGTCTCACTTATTGGGCCTGATGTGAGTCACTGATGTTCGTGTGTGTTAGCCACGACAGACTCCACTTCCTCCTGTGCCATGCTATCGTTAGCGTCTCAAACACAGGCACTCTCTGAATAGATCATTTGAAACCGTCAGCCACTGGTGAGTCTTTTGCAGACAAGTTTCCCATTGTTTAAACCATATAACTGTCCGTGTAATTGCTCAATAGCGCACTCTTTCACTAGAGTCGGTATTGACCTCAACCCGTTCAATACTCCATCTGGAAAACTGCGGATTCTCTGTTATTTTTGTTTAAACAAAAAAGACAGCCGAATTGTAGATAATACTTTATTATTATTTTAATTTACTTACTCACTCATGCAGTTTGGAACTTTACGTTTTGTTTTGCGCAGTTTTGTTGTTTTTCTGATTGGCGCTACAATGTCTATGGAGTTTGGTTTTCAGCGTCTCAAACATTTCACAGAACACACACACAAAGTATTTATTTATTTATTTATAATAAAAATATACTAAATGAGTAAAATAAAGCAAAAAACTAAACAATAATTATACAAAAAGTACACAAAACAACTCCAGAAGCACTCTATAATGGCAACCAAAAACATTCATACAAAAAATGCACAAAAAGACAACTAAAAGATAAAAAAAATACACATGACTTCAAAAAACATACATTACAGAAAAATACAACAAAAATATGAAATGACTCAAAATACACAAAACTAAATATTTATACAAAAAATACACAAAATGACTCCAAAAAACATACATTACAGAAAAATACACCAAACAAAAAATGAGTGAGTAAAAAAAAAAAACTACAAACACATTGAACATGTTCATGTCCCATAGAATTAAAGCAGATAAATTGCACACGCTGTGTTATTTTGCACCCGCAAATAAACCTCTTTATAACACTACAGAGTACAGAGTATGTACACCTCTTTGTACATCCAGCATTCAAACACATACTCATTTGATCATAATTAACTCTACTTAAGCTCCCATATGAATGCATACTTCTGCCAAGCACTGTACTAGTTATTATAATTGATGAAACAAACAAGATTACCAGGTGTGAAAAGGACAGTATGAGTTATCATTTTGAAAAGGTAAACTTACGAAGTCCACCATTCACAAACCAGGTCCATAATTATTTTTATTAAGCTATTTTTTAAATTAAATGTACAAATTTGAAGGAAGTGCACAAGATAGACAGGTCAATAAGTGAAACAGTACTGATCAGCTGATTGGTCACTGCCAGGAAAAAACAGAATTTTCAGCTTGTGTGCAGCATTAGCTTTAGCAGCTAACTCGGCCTTGGAGACTGATACCACATTTTCTCAAAAAATCATCAAGGAATCAACGTTCCAACAGGAAAAAATGATCTAAATCTTTATCAGACTTGCTGCCTACACCGTCAGCCGTGACGAGTTTATTCCTCTTGACCTTTGACCTCATACGAGCGAGATATCTGAGAGTGTGAAAAGGCTTATTAGTCACTTTACCTCTTCCTCATAGAAGTTTATTTTAATTAACAAGTGGGTAAGAGTGGGCTGTGCAACTGTGCTAACACTGCACCTGGCCTTACCTTTAAAAAAAAAAAAAGTGCTTTGACCTCTATGACCATCAATGTCAAACTAAAAAAGTAACTAAAACATGAAATACCAGCGTATTGTCTTATCAACCATTATACATTAATTGAACACAGGAGTCTGCTTGCATTTGTGTTTGCATTAACAGTTTTGAGTAGCGTGTGTGAAAAGAAATTGAAATCTAGTATTAAAGTTCGTAACTGATTAACAGGTCTTTGGTTTTCAATCGGTCTCACCAAACTTGCTGTTTTCTCTGAGCTGCTGCGGCTAAAATATTACTGAGAAATATCGACAGGCCAAAAACTCTAAAGAGAACACATCTCGAAGAAGAGTTAGCTCCTCCAATTCAATTACCACAGACCTACACACAATCCACAGGAGACAACGCTGCACCGGATGCTCATTTCAACTCCTTTTCCCCCAAATCCCAATAGAAATCTCCTTCGCTCGGACAATGCACTTTTTCCCATTTGAAAAAAAGAGAAGAAAATCAATATCTGGTTTCAATACATGTGGAAGCCAATCAATACCTGCCCTCGTTCTCTTTTTCACTGCCATGCTCTTTCTCCAGTTTTCTCTCCATCTTTGGAAAATTGTAAATAGAAACAATGGTGTATGGTTATTGGGAGGTCAGGGTGCAGCTGGAGGAGAGAATAGGGCTACTGATGAGAGTGCTAGAGCTGGAATCACACAGCCATTAATGCCGTTAATCTCTCGGTGAAGAGGTGTGAACAAAAGACCTGGACGGACTTTGTCATACATTCATGTACAGGGATACACACACTTTGAAACAGCTTGTATGAGGAAGTCACACGTTAGAATCCAAGAACATTACTTTTGGAGCTAAGGTAACACAGTATAGTAATGTAGAGGTTAGCATTTCTGCTTCACAGCAGAAAGTCCCTTGCTTCCACTCAGGGGTAGATCTGGACCTTTCTGTGTGGAGTTTGCCTGTTCTCCCAATGAGTATTCCAACTGGGGTGGGGTGAACAGGATTGTTTGGTGTCTATATGTTGCCGTGTGATGGACTGGAGTACTGTCCAGGGTTTACCTAGACTTGTAGGATAGAAACCAGCAGACTCCCCTGGTCATGTACAAGATGAAGTGTTTATTGGAAATGAAAGAATGAATAATGGAATGAATTAATAATCAATCTAGGTTGGAGGAAGACTGACTGATGTAGGAAATCACGCTCAGCTAATTTTGGAAAATGATTTCCTCTTTTCTTTGAACATGTCATCTTTTAAAATTTTAAGAGTTTTTATAAATTAGGTTTTGTACAGAACAGATACATGACATAATTTCTGTTACATTGTTCGTATTCCATAGACAGTCTGCTGCTCACCAAGATGGAGAAAATATCTTCTGATTGGAGATTTGTGCTCAGATTACAGTATAAGACGACCAAGTTAAGTGAAATTAAACTGTGGCATTAGTTCAGGGTTTATCATTAGTATGTTTATTTCTACTTTAACTGGAAGCATCTGTATAATGCATATGTGTATTTATACCAGTACTACTCTGGTTACAATAGCAGTTTAGTGAACCAGTTGCCCTAACTCCAAAAATGATCAGGCAATATGTAATAATGAAATGTACTTTTGTTCAACTATTATCTCACATTTAATGTAACATGAATCCAGATTTTTAGACATTCATATGGAGGTAATAGAGGTTGTTTATCTTTCACCATTTTCACAGCAATACATTTCCCTCTACTGTGGTTGATAAAAATCAGGAAGCCCAAAATGAGATTGGGAAGACGAGTGGGTAATGAAAAGGAAAGGCAAGAGCTTTTAATTGTCATCCCAGCAGGAGGTAGTCAGGTATTAAACTGGAACTTTCCAAGACATTTTAGCCCATCTACACAAATTACTTTGAAAAAAATGTACTAATGATTTGGAGTTTTATTAGATTTGGTCAGTAGGATGTGCATGTCCTTATAAAGGATATAAAACCTAAGAAGCACGCACACTGGTTTAAGTGCTCCCCTGAGAACAGCAGGATGGGTGCCAGCCAGCCGGGGCATCATGTGGTACTCCACACCACTCAACAAGGACCCCTTTTCTCCTGCCTGTTGAGGTGGTGAGAGGGGCACAGTGGGGGCCTTCAGAAGATCTATGAGACCCAACGGTGCCGTTGTCTCACAAAAAAAAAAGAAATTACAAACAAATTGCTAAGGGCCAGCACATAATTTCAAGACTTATAGCAAGTTTATGACTTGCTAATGCTCCTAATTACATGGCCATGAAATACTTAATTAATTGAGGGTTGCACGAGGGATGGGGTGAGTGTGGGGAGTTAAGGCGAAGGGTGCATAAGAAAGAAAAAAAGGCCCCAAAGTAAGTGGAAGAAAATAAGAGGGTGATAAGAAAGAAAGTGGTTGCCTGTGTTTGTTATCATGGTTCCAGTGCATTGGTTTTTTACTGCCGGAGGAGAATTTAGTGGCTCTCACTACTGCGTGCAAATGAAAATGTGAGTCTCCAGGAAACGCGACCATTACGATCAACCCCTTGCTGATACCTAATATGCCCTGCGTTCCCCCCATGACTTTGCCAAAGTGTCTGTAATCATATTATTGTAAATGTTGGCGCAGTTAATTGCATGGAGAGGAAAATGGGCTACGCTTGGTGGGTTATGGGGAATTTTTTGAAAGTTTGTTTGCCCTCCAGAGTATTGGAAGCACTAATAATGGAGGGTTGGAGGCGAGAATGAGTAAAAGAGAAAGACGGAAAGAGTGAGGAAGCGGGAGGAGGGTAACATTTACTGAGAGTGCGTGCCATCACCAGAAACCATTCAATTCAAAGTTATTAATACAAAAAAAGCCTCCAAACCTCTCAACAAGACAAAGAGAAAAGTTACATAAAAAATGCAAAATGCATTTTGCCTGAGCAAGACTTTAGACTGAAAGAGAGGAAACACTGCTTGAACAGAAAAAAACAAAACCAGAGTTTGAGATAGGCACAATACACTATTTAACAGCACACTCTTACAATAATCAATTCTTACCATTTGATCCACAACACATATTGATTTCAAGTAGTTTTTTGGTTTGTTGTTTTTTACTGAATTTGATATGTTTAAGTATTTAAAATAAAAGAGTTGTACATAGCAATAAATATTACATTCAGAATCTATTGATATACTGTGAATAAAAAAAGACATATTCTAAATATCACACCCTCGAATGTAACTCTGTATCACTGAACTATTTCTACTGTAAGAAACTGCGTAGATATTGTATTCAAGTTTTGTCATTGCGATCTTTCTAAAATCAAGGACCAATTTAAAATTCTATTATAGTTTTCTTCCAAAAAGCCATTTAAGAGAGGACAATGTAAAATAAATCAGCTCTCTATAGCTGCACTTGTTTTTACGCTGCAGCATTTGACTCAGCAGGAGGCTTTTCATTATATGTTGCTCAGTTCGTTCTTAAGGTAAGTGATGCATGGATGAGTAACCGCGATAGTGTGTTTTTTGGGTTTGGGGTCAAAGCCAGAGTAGCTACAGAAAAAGTAGCAACTCACACTGTCCAAATGTTTTATTCAATAAGGTACAGCTACAATGCTGACATGAGTAATATTGATGCTATCAGACATTGCTAACCTAATGCTGTCACAAAAACTAAGATGTTTAGACATGATTTTTTGTCCACTAAGGAAATATATTGAATTGTCTCTTCATTGATATGATTCTAACAGAACAATAAAGGCAAGGGAAATGTATTTGTTAAGCACATTTCATACACAAGGAAATTTAATGTGCTTTACGTGTTTAAAAAGCTCAACAGAAAACATTATACAGTTTAAAAATGAGTAACATTTACAATGGCAGTAAAAACATTAAATCAACAATAGAATTATTAAAAACCTCCCACCCAGTCATATGCAGTCGAGAACAGAAGTGTCACCATGTTTGCTGTGAACTCTGGGCTCCACTATTTGACCTGTGTCCATAGATCTATGAGACCTGGTGGCTTCATACCTGGATATATTATGTAGGTAGTTGAAGGGTGTTTTTGTGATTGATTTGATCTGATGACTGAATGTCAGATCCGAGTCAATCAGAAAACCAAGGTTTGGGACTTGGTCTTTAGCTTTTAAAGATCGAGACTCAAGGTGCTCGCTGACAGCAGTCCCCTTTTCTTGTTACCAAAGACAATCACCTTCACCTTGTCTTGATTTTGATGATGAAAGTTTTCACTCATCCAACAATTTACCTTTTCTAAGCAGTCACACAACACCTATACTGGAGTATTTAAAGGTAGAACAAAAAGGGTCCAGAAACAGAGCCCTGAGGAATGCCACAGGCAAGCTTAATTTGGGCAGGATCCTGCCGGAGCAAGATCCGACACCTCCTCCAGAACAATTTTTTTGCTTTTAGGTGTTTTGTTTAAATTTAGAAGCATTCAGTTTGGACAGCTGTGTCTTTCATTGAGTTGAAATCACTGGAAATTTCATTGTAAACAGAAAATTGAATGTAGACAGCGCGAGTGAGGGGAAAGTCAAACTACGCCCCCATGATACATCTAAAGGGTGATTTGCGCAAAGAAATGTTTTTCTGTCAGCTTGGAAGATGGTAGAACATGTCTAAAAAAATGCAGTTGGATTTAAAGAGCTTTTTTAAGCCAATAAGTGAAGCTAAGCCTGAGGTTTAGAAGTCCAAGCTTGTTTCTGTGGAAATCGAAGAGCAGCAGCAGCAGCACAACAGCAGTTAGCTTAGTGAGCTTAGTGACTAGCAGCACCTGTAGCAATAATGGTAATGCAGAAGCACCTTCCTCCAACAGACAGGACACATGAGGAGAACTCATGGTGGACTCAAGATGAGCTGCTACTCTTGGCTTATGAAAGACAAGGCAGGCCTCGGCTGCAAATATGTTAAAAAGTTGCAAAAATACAAAGTTCTTCATGGCAGTTTTTTTGGCTGTTTTGACAAATAAAAGGTAAGCACGTATTTTATTTTCATTTTCTGCTGTGCTGCTGATTGATTAGAGGAGTTATGGCCTTATTTTATGGGTGTAAATGTTTGAAAATATTTTATGTTTGTGATTATCTGTGCTTTGTTAACACTAATTGGTTGTTTGCATTCACGTAATAGTATTGGCCCAATTAGGTAGCAAAAGGTGCTTTAAAATGTTTTATTCCATGACATTTTTGTTGATCTCTTAGTGCTGGAGCAACACCCGGCGTTTGTTCCGAGACCTGATGATTTACAAATTAAGCACTGCCCACAGGACATTGGTAATCTGTCAGATTCAAAGTTTCTAATTTCCTTAAAAACATAACTTCGCTTATCCAAGTAGGACCTAAACCATTGCAGTACTTTTTCCATTTAGCCCAACTACATTTGCAATTGTTGAAGCAAAATGTTATGGTCCACAGTGTCAGATGCAGCTCTTAGATCTATTAAAACGAGAACAGACACTTTTCCTGAATCAGTGTTCAATGTTTTGCCATTCAGCACTTTAATAAGAGCTGTTTCTGTGCTGTAATGAGAACAAAATCCTGACTGCAATTTATCAAATATTCTGTTGAAGGGAAAGAAATGACTCAGTTAGTTGAATACCACCTCCTCGAAGGAAAACACAAAGCCTACTGCAATAAAACATATAAAATATTGTATCCAAGCAGCAGAAAGATGATCTGTTATATTACATTGCAAATGTTAAGTATAATGTATTTAGGATTACAAGGATGAAGTTAACACAGCTTTAGCATAGAAGAGCCTTCGTGCAGAAACAAAGATAAATGATTCCCCTCACTCTTATAACAAAATACAGCACTAAACACAAACTATAACTCAGTAAATAACATTTTTATATAATTACTGTGCACATCTACAAACGGATGCCCTGGTATTTTCAGCAATTGAGTAAAGCAGAGCAACCCAGGCAATGCTGAGGTAGGACTGACCGCTCTGAGCGCAGCCAAGGAACATTACTCAATTTCCAGCTTATTGTTGAGGCTCATTTAGCAAAGGCTCCTCTGGACTATCATCAATATCTTCTCCAAAGAGGTGTAGGAACTGGAGGAGGCCGGACTTCCCCATTCGTGTACTCCACAGTGCCAATGAGACTCTTTCATTTTCTTTAAAATCATGTTGTATTAAGCATTATTTTAATGTCATGCTGGCAGGAGGTTTTTACTGATGATAGCTAAAAATCTGATGAAGTCGGTAACATGAGGCCATCCAGGGAGTCTGACAAGTGGTTGGACTGTGGATACAAAGCACATCTACAGAGATGCTGGGAAAACCAATTTATGGTTTGGTAATTAATTTATAAAATTCAGTCTGAATTGTTACATTTTCTTATCTATTTCTTCTTCTGTTGAAAAAATGTTTTTTTCCCCATGAAAATTTCAGATGGTGACATTATTTTATCTACCATATTTCATCCAATCCCCAATCCACACACGCATGCACGCGCGCGTGCGCACACACACACACCATTTTATATGCTTTTAACACATTAATTGTATGAAAAAACCAGTTGCCTAAGATATTCCACATAGTATAGGTGTAATGTTAAGAGATAATTAGGAAATTTTACTACATCTCTAAATTTTAATTATGTTTAATTACAATCAATTACATTTACTGAGCCTGAAAAAAATAACTTCATAAAAATGAACCTTCCTCTTACGTTAGCTTTCTGTTAGGATCTCTTTTCCAGCTCCTAAATCAGCTGTAAAATACACTAAAAATAAATAGCTATCATTTAATTTCTTTCTTATCTATTAGTTAGCTTGTTAGGCCTCCTAATCATTGAAAATATAGGTATTAATATTTTTTGGTGTGGGCGTCTGAGTCTTTTTGTGTCAGTATACCCCTAGATTAAAAATACTTTTTGTAAAATGTGGGAAAGCTTGGTATGAAATATATTTAAAAAATTGTTAGCTACATATAATACATGGTTCCCCAGTTTTGCGTTAAATTATAATTGACAGTTTTTATAAAATTTTCATTACAATTACAAAGTAAATTATCTCAACTCAATTACAATTTAATTACTATTACGACAGCAGCACATTTTCAAAACTACAATTACAATTATAATTATGACATGATTGTAATTAATTAACAATTACGCAATTACAATTATAATTGACCCCAACCCTGGCCCGAGCATTAAATGTGGTGCGGATTTTACTTCTTTTTATTATTCTTTAATCGTCACTTGACTTAAATTTTAGAGGTCCTTCCCGGGTGTGCAATTTTGTGAAATTTGGTGGAAAATGTAATGTTGTTGATGCATTTTTGGGACTTGTTAGCACCACCTACAGTTTTTAACTTTCCACTGGTTTGACCTAGCTGGATGTTATTCAGTAGGTATAGGTAATGGACCGTGACTAGCAAAAATTATGTAATTTGGACCTCTAACCTAAATTTAACAAAGGTTCGCGCTTTTTCTTCATTTTTTTGCCAAAACACACCGTCTTTAAAGGTGCAATATGTAGAATTTGCAACTTTTAAATATGTCTTAAATACCTAAAATAAAAATTTGAGTGTTAAGAAACATGTCCTTAGCTTTCATTATTTTTTTTTTTTTAGACTACTTAGTTATATATGCATTAATAAATATTACCAGCCCAGCCAACCTGTAGTACCTATTTTCCACCGGTTGGGTGAGTATAAGCCTATTTACAGCAGAGCAATCCCTGAACTAGGCCATCTGTGGTAACAAACACCCATCAAACATGTAAAGCTGACGATATGCATCAGCCCACATGGGCCCGCTGAAAACATTTGCGGGGGTGTAGCAGAGAATATTCTCACCTGTACATTCATCGGATATGGCGGAAGTGTCGGTTTTACTCAGTAATATGCCACCTGGTGGTGGCAGAAAGTGCTTGCAAATCTCATATATTGCACCTTTAAAAGCAAACTCCTCCTAGAGCATTCATCATTTCCACTTGAAATTTGAGATTTCTGTTCTTGACAATTTGGAGACCATAATTTCTTCGTGTTCATTTTTCTTGCACGCCGCTCCTCCCCTGATGAACTCTGGCACCCCCGGTGGAGACACGACCCGCACTTTGAAAACGCAGCCGGTAGGAAGGAGTTGCCTCGTGCCTCGATGGGCGCGGAAGGTGAAAAGGCCCATTATCACTGCTTGCAGTTTTAATTTTCTTTGTCATTGTGAGAAATTATGTTAGTGCAAACATTTTCACCTCATGTTAGACCTCAAAAGTTTGACTTGTTATGTCTCAGAATGATGATGACAAAGAAGATGTAACCATTTTTTTGGTTACATTAAAACCCACCAAAACCTAAATCAAAACCTGCCTTGCATATCTTGCATGTGGTCACCTCCTGAGTTCCTGAAGGTTGAGACTGAGGTCCTGTAACTGACTGGGGCAAAAGGCAACTCCCTGCTGTGATCAACTGCTGACTACAGAGCTGTGTGATTGGCAGCATCGCAGTGGCCGAGCCTTCCTGGTGTTTTATCACTTCACCTGCCCTCAAACAGACTGTTAGGGTTTTCCCCCATCAGCGTTTCTGCAGTACTGACAGCTCTCAGAGACACATCAGTCAAGGTTAAAAAGCCTGCAGTGAAGCGAGGTGGCAGAAACATGTTGATCTGGGAACTGTATCATTACATCACAACAATAGAACAGAATGATGGTGCAGTCGTAGATGCTGAGTTTGCA
This sequence comes from Gouania willdenowi, assembly GCF_900634775.1. Classification (NCBI taxonomy): domain Eukaryota; kingdom Metazoa; phylum Chordata; class Actinopteri; order Blenniiformes; family Gobiesocidae; genus Gouania; species Gouania willdenowi. Next base: position 34,353,421 of record NC_041056.1, on the reverse strand, counting down.
TATCTTCTCTGCCTCCACTCTCCGTTTCCTGTTCTGACCATTACCTCAGTGTAATTGATCCACATCTAGCCAGTAGTACTGCAGTTATGCAATGATACTGCACTATATCAACTGGCACAACTTCAGCTAAATATTAAATGGTGCTGTCAAACAATCAATTTTTTTAACCGCAAGATTTAGCTTGAGTTGGTTTTTTTTGCTGAAACCCTGTGTATTGTGTTGTAGCAACATGTAAAACTGATGTTTAAAAATGACATTTTTGCACTGACTCCATCTGATCTTTTTTTTTTACATCACTTTAAAATGAACTTGAAAATACATTTTTGAAAATGAAATTTAGATATTTGTTGTCTTTTTTTTAATAATCATAGAAGTTGTATTTTGCAAATAATATGTTTACATCACCATTTACAGTCAAACAGTTTGAGGCACTGTAAGCTCAGTCTTTGATATATCCGCCTGAGACCCAGCAATGCATTTCTGTCCTCTGCCAGACTCTCTAAGTCGAACACTATTTATTTTATCAGCTTCAGTCCCACTGTACTGTCAAGACGACACCCTGGCCTTTCCAATGATGTCTCACTTGTGTGGGTGTGGCTAAATTAACACATGGACTGTCTTTCCAAAAATGTCTGGTATCTCAGCTTCCTCATTTTTTGAGAGCAAGGGAAGTAAATTAAAATTTCTCTTGATGACATGATACTAATGTTGTTAATAATCAAATTGTTGAATCAATAAAAGACTCTTAACTTCAACTCAGTGAAGTTTTTAGAAACATAGAGTAATTCCAACCCTTTCAAAACACAAGTTTTATTCTGTGTCCTTTGTAATAGACAGCAGGACTTGCTAACCCCTGTTTTTAACAGATTTCATTTTAGATTTAGAGCTGTTAGGTTATTTCTACTAGTACTTCTGAACCAAGGCTGCCACTTGCTGCTTGACCCTCTGATCACATTCTGCCTCCGTAACCGTTACTCCACCAGCCCAGGGCCTTTGTGAGATGTTTTACAAAAAATAATGTTTAGTGTTTAGATGTATTTGTCTCATCTAACTGTTGTGATGTTCGTGAAATGCAAATAAATTTAGACTAATAATCGAAAAAAGCGGCGGCATGTTTCTGGGGAGCCCTCATTAGGGACACCGCCCTAACTCTCCTGTCTTGGCTGCATTAAACACCGCCTAAACCACCTGAAACCACATCTAAACTGTCAAAAAACTGCGCAAATTGTTACAGACTCCTAAATACAGAGCCAACCAGTGCCTGCTTAACTTTGCTGTGCCTGTTAAACTTTGTCCCTATCGTGATCTATTATATCTGGCGATACCCAGCCCTAGCCAGAACACACAGAAAAACTGTAAGAGAAGGTGAAGCTTTGTTAGCTTGCAAACCTGTCAGTACTTCCACCTACTAAAAACAGTACAACTAGAATGAGGGGGAGGGTTGGACTGGAGCTGCTGATCAAAAAAACCCTTATCACCCATGATATGTACGGTCGCGGGAAAAGAAACTGGGGTGATTCGTAAACGCAAGCGTTTTATTAACTGGTCACCGTCGGCCGTGACCACACCAAATAAAAAACAGAGGGGTGAATTATGAGGATGAATCCAAAGTTAAAGATGCAGACTAACTGCATTTGTTAATTTAGGAAATAATTTTCAGCAAATAGTATTTGGCACACGTTTAATTAAAGTCAGCACCTGTATATTACATGACACATACAAATACAATTCTGACACCATTGTAGGGAAATGGAGCATGTTATTACCTAAAACATCTATGTAATCTTCGTAGCTATAACTATAGAACTTATTCAAACCTGAAATACCACTTTCATTTTTTGTTTCATATACATATTACAAAACTGTAACAATAACATTTATTGTTTACAATACAATAATCATTATTGTATGGTCTGTGGTCTAGGCCAATGATTCAACTGAATTGTTCATAATTATTGAGTAAACTGATTTTTCTACACCTTATTTAATGAAAGTACTGTGGGTTCTCCCAGTCTGTGTTGAACTTAAATATTTCCTTTGATGTAGTGTGACTGTAAAAGGTGACATTATGTTTGTTTAAAATAATACAATGAGCAGGTTACACATATTCTATCCTTTTGTGTCTATATTTGCATGTTTGGTGTTGAAGCGATCCCAAAGTAATCAGTTACATTACTTTAAAATAGTGATACTTAGAGTTACTGATTCCAATTTTTGAACAGGTAACTTATATTTGTACCAGATTACTTTTTAAAAGAAACCATCCCAACCCTGCCTTGGAAACACTGTCAAATTCAAGCCTCTTACACATTATCTCACTAACTAGTATTAAAAAAGTATTTGTTCCTTGAATATGCACCAATCGAATATCATAATTGGAGTTTTTAATTTTTTTATATAAACTTTTTATTTTTTTTATTTACCTGTATTCAGTGTTCTCTAACAAATTTTCTTTTAATGCTGTTGGACAAAACCAATCACAATATCATGTATAGCACATGTTAGTAAGGGGACAGTCATTCCTGTTTGTTTGGAAATAATGTTTGACCATATATGAACTTTGCCTGAAGAACATAATTGGAATTATCCAACAAATAAACATTTTGTATCATATAGCAAAAACACAAGCAAAATTTTGAGGCTTACAGGCAACCCGTACGCACGTGTTGGTCTATAATGATGACGATTAGGAGTGCTGGGGTACAGGCATAAAGGGCCTGGCCCTATTTTTTTTTTCATATATAATCAACAATCACAAGGACATGGGGCCTCCATCGTGACCGGACCACCTTTCCCGCTTGCATGTACTCGAATGAGTTCAACAAGTGGTAGCAATTTTCTGTTTTCATTTGTTGGCCACTTGACCATGTGGTTTCCAGCTCCCACAGATGAGCTCTCATTCATGTCTGTCTTGTGCTCTGTGCACAGCTGGGAGCTCAGACATGATGCACTACAAAGGCAGGCAATGAATCCACCGCTGCTTGGAATAGATGAGGTACATGGAACTCTGAAAAAAATGAAAGATAGCAAGAAAAAACACAACCTGAAAACATGAGTCTGTTTATTATAGTTCAAAGTTTCCACACTGTTTTCTTTTTTTGCCTAAAATATGATTTATTAATTTTTTGGGGGACAACTTTACCTACCGCAAAAGCCCCGCCCCCCCTTATTTACTTTTGCTATGTCCGTTATTTTCCTGAGTTGGTCTCGTCAGTAATGGCTGGGAGAAGTATCCCCGTGCGTCATAGTGACTCTTTTTGGAGCAATACCTGCAGAATATCCTCCAGATCCAGGCAAAAGGGGTTATAATATGCTGTGGAGGGATATATTCTACACATTAAAATAAACAATGAAGGGGACTTTACAACTATCGAAGCAAAAGCATATCGGACCAGTCATGCTCCTGAAAGTGCTGGACTTCTGTGAATATTTTTCTAACTTTACCAAAGTAATTGCTGGGTAAGTTTTCTTATATTATATTGTTCGTATCCTCCTAAAGCTATGATAGTGTTACCACTGCTAATGGAGGTTTTAATAAAACAAACTGTTACAATAGCTAGCTAGTCGAACCTACAGGTGACCCAAGGCTAATAAGATAGCAGCTATGAATGCTGCTAAGTGGTAACAAAGTCTGTTAATATAGACTGGGAGACTTGAATGCTTCAGGAGGATGTCGACTGAAATGCTGAGAGTAATATGGTAATATGATAGTTGCTAATAACTGTATACCCCAGTCGTCACCGTCGTCGGGGGTATGACATTATTGTCATTTTGCTGAACATACACATTAGTGCAGACAAGATGAGATAATGTTAAAACATACACATCTCCAATACTACACACACACATACTGACACGCACATCCCTGAGACACTATTATAATTTTATAGTTCATTGTTGACATCACGCCAGTTGTGTTTTTGGCTTTGGGATCGGAACGGAAAGAACACGACTCCCCCAGCCAAACTCTTGGGGTACCTAGTATCCGACCTCCACAAGTCATGAGCACACCGCTTTACCATCGTGCCTGCTGTGAGCATGTCGGACCTTGCTTACATAATAACGGTTGCTCGAACGTATGATTGGACAATGACTGTTTGTGGGTGGGTTTTGCAAAAAGGCAATTGTTACATTTTCCAGCATTTTTCCACTGTCCATACGGAGATACTGATGTTGACAGTCAATCCTTGCCATACCTCTGTCTTCAGCCAGTTCTATGAGCTGATTGGACGCCAGTTGTTGTTGCAGATTCAACATATTTCATCTTCTGTGTTCTCCTTGCTCTTTCCATCTACTCTTCCAGTGGAATAGTGTTATTCTATCTTTTTTTTTCTTTTTGTCTGCCTAAATCTTTGGCTGTGTGCTTCTGATGTCATGAAGCACCTGTTCATTGGCCAGCGGCCTGCTGCAACACATACTCATGTTTCATTTGCTATCCACAGCATAAAGCCACATCTTAAACACTCTGTTCGTACTTCTCTTGTGAATTGTCCATGTTACTGATTCATACAGCAATGGCTAACCTACACATGCTTTAATGACTCTCTTTCTTATGAAACTGCTCAGATCTCTGCATGTCAATATGTTTCTTTATATTTCAAATACAGAGGATTTTCCGAAAAGGAAATTTGTCTTTTAATCCAAGTTTCACTCTTACATTTTTATGTTATTGTTCTGCCCACAGTCAATGAATTGACCTCTATTTCATCACATTTACTTCTATGTTGCAAATGGTAACATATTTATCTTTGAAGTTACATTTTGTTTTGTTTTTTTAAATTATAAAGTTCTTTCTCTTTATTATTTTGACGTGAACGATTTCATTGGCCTTTCCAAATGAGTCAACTAGAAGAATTGTTTCAGCTGCATACATTTTATTATCAATGATTCATGATCCTACAGTATATAACTTCCATTCAGACCTTCCAACTTTCTTGTTTTGCTTCCACTGTACACATAAAATAGGAAAGGTGATAATACAAAACCTTGCTGTACATGTCTTTCTATTTATTAGGATTCTTCTTCTACTCTAACAGCTGACTCCTGATACCAACATATATTTCTAACAATTGTCAGAACTTAGCCAGCCACCATTGCCCCAATGGTGGTGAACTCTTGTCAAGCCATGTCGCATATAGCCTTGTAGTTAGATATTTTTACTAACCAAATAAATCCTCAAAATAATAAATAATAAATAAAAATCAAACTATGAGACTTTGTCTTTTAAAGTGAATACAGCAGGTTTTCATGATGTATTTGTGTAGACCACAGACTCAAAGAATGTGACAGCTCCACAATGCCGGTGACTTAATGTCCGTACTAAAACTGTAATACCATGCAAAGTGATCCTCCATAGTACTAAATATCTACAGCACAATGAACAGTTTTAGGACCAATACTCTTTACATTTGATTCAATTATATAGACTTTATTAATCTCTTGGGAAAGCTCTGTCAGGGAAATTACATTTCTAGCAGCATTACAGAAAAAAAAAAGAAAAGCAGCACACAGGGTTGAAATAATATATAAATAAAGAAATACCGAATATGGAGAATATATGAGATGAAACCAAAATGTACATTTATAAATAAATTCTATACGCTTCCACTAGGAAACATTATCAGAAACCATAATATACATTTCAATTGTTGTGCAGACGATACATAGGTTTATTTGTCAATGAAATCAGATGAAACACATCAGTTATTAAAGCTCCAGGTCTGTTTTAAAGACATCTAATCCTGGATGAGCTATAACTTTCTCATTCTTAACTATAGGACAAAACAGAAGTGATTTTATTTGGTCCAAAACACCTCTGAGACAAATTGTCAGGGCAAATAGTGTCTCTGGATGGCATTATTCTGTCACCCAGCACCACAGTAAAAATGTAGGTGTTATCTTTGAGACTGACTTGTTCTTTAACTCTCATGATAAGCAAATCTCAAAGACAGCCTTCTTCCACCTCCGTAATATATTGTGAGGTTTCGTCTAGCGGTACGTTATCGATTCACTGGCGCCACATATCAATATTTATTTATTTATATTTTAGAATCGGCATGAAATGCGTCAAATGCCAAAAAACTACGCAAATCATCAATGACTCCTAAATACAGAGCCAACCAGTGCCTGCTTAACTTTGCTGCGCCCGTAAAGCTCCATCCATTTCTTGTCAAGCGCTGAGGTACTCTGAGCAGTTTCACCTGCTCATAGCATTTAAACAACATCTCATCAGAGCTACAGAAGATCCGTGGGAAAAGTTGTGTGTTCTTGTGGACGAGACAATTGAGGCCAGGGAAATGCACTGACTGAATTGTTTATTTTTCATAAGCAACACTGATATGTGTCCATGTTCACAGAGAAGTTGATAATACTAGCACTGAAATGAGTGAAATCATTTTGTTTTTCATGATTTAAAGTTAATTTGCACAAACCATCATTAACAGTATTTTGGTGAAGCATTATTTTGTATCAGTCTTCCCTTAAAGACTTAAACATAACATGAGGACATGTGACTAGTTGTGGTGAGTGTTTGTGAAGAAGAGCCACGGCCGGGCAGAGTCCGAAAGGACGACAGTGAAGTATACACTATGTTTTACTTGGCTGTCATTCACGTAGAATTGATTGGCAATGTTTTGTAATTCCTGTGAAATGGATTCAGTGCAGTAGATGAATTCAGAATTATTTCAGTGACACAGATATTGTAATGTATCATGGATGAATTTTCCTGCGTTATATCAATTATTGTGATACCTGGCGATACCCAGCCCTATAGTTTATTCTTTACTCAGATATTTAAAAGTCTCCAGTTAATCCAGAATGCTGCTGGTAGAGCACCAACAGGTACAAGCAGGAAAGAGTATATTTCTCCAGTATTGGCTTCCCTTTATTGGCTTCCCGTAAAATCTAGAATATAATTTAAAATATTCCAAGCATACAAGGCTCTTAATGATCAAGCTCCTGTTTGCTGGTTTACTGGAAGTTCCAAGCGTGTCCAGAAGTAGAACAGGAGGCAGAGCGTTCAGCTATCAGACTCCTCGCCTTTGGAAGCAGCTCCCAGTCTCAGTACAAGAGGCTGCTACTCTCTCTGCCTTTAAGGCTAAACTTAAAACCTACTTATTCAAAAAGTGTTCACCTAACAAACTGAGAAAAAAGCCCTAAATCTGAAAATGTGAATTCAAATCTTAAATTGCACATTAAATTCAAACACCACCCCCTACTTTTTGTGAGGAAAGAGTGGTTGAGGGTGAATTCCGGTTGTTGTTCAGGTGCAGAAACATCTCCCTCTTCTGACCCCTGCTATTCAACCAACCTCACCCTTCTCTCTCTCTTTCTGTTTCATGTGTCTTGGTGCTGAAGTTGGCGGTTCCTGATCTGTAGTTCGCAGCACAACCAGTCTGTGATACTCTGATGTACTTTCTCATAATCCTTTCCTCGCCTCCGTCGCCGATGCTTGTTCATGAGGAATTGTTGGATCTTTTTCTTAACAATTTCATATTTTGTTGTAATTTGCACTGTATAAATAAAGTTGAATTGAATTTTCAGAAAGTGGATGGTACCAAATATTGAAAAACACTAGTTTTCTAATAAATAAATAAATATAGATTCTTTATTTCACACTTCAGAAGTTTTCTTCAGCCTAAAAAAATCACACTTGTCCGTCATAACTGAGTGTAATAAAGTTACATGTAATTAATCTATTCACATAGCTGATGCTTTTGAACAGAATTGCGTAAATTAAGCAGATGCTTCACAAACTTTCCTGATGTTAGTAAGTCCTGTTTGTGCTAAATAAATGGAATGTGATTCATATTTTTGTGAAGCATATTTATTGTAACAGCGGATCCTTTCTCAAACCTCAGCTTTTGGCTCCTTCCTCTTTCCCAGCATGCTGCATGCTAACCCTCCTGCTTTGGCTTCATCCTTGACTTCCTCCTTGTCTCTGTATTAGTGTTATTGTTTTCGTTGCATTCATCCAATGTTTCCCCCTCTTTAGTGTCTTAGACAATGGGACCCGGACTGCAGCCAGCCACAAGGCCCCTCAAGCCGACTTAGTCTTTTCATAGCAAGGCCCAGGGGCTTCTTAGTAAATCCTACAACTTGGCATGCTGGTAAGGCAGCTAAAGGAATGCCAAAGTCCTCCTACATTGCCACACATCTCAGTTGCAACATCTGCTCTTTGTCTTACAGTGTATGTTTCCATTCAAAGCTGACTTTCTCAGCAGCAACCCTTGCAATTTAAATACTTCCCTCTTTCAAAATTGCACTATTACATTACATTTTACTGTTAAAGATTGTTGAGCATAATTTAATCTTAGATACTGTATTTTTATATTCTATAACAATTGGGAGATATTTTTTTTTTTAGAAATGAGTAAAAAAACAGGATTACAGCTATTATTGATTTGTGTATTGACTTTCAGGCCTTTCAACAGCCTTTCAAGCTTTTAAAGTTACGAAAAGACTTAGTGATTGAGAAGCCAATAATGAAATGAATAAAACTACTAATGCTCGGCCAAATGATTACTTTCCTGGCATAATAAGAATGAACATTTGAATTGAATTTTGTTCAAATTCAATTCAATTTGAACAAAATTGAATTGAATTGCAATTCAATCTGCAGGGAACAAGGACGACATGAACAACGATGGAGAGGAGGAATGAAAAAAGACAACACTGACGACAGATGAGAATAAATCCTACATAAAAAAGGACAAAACAAAAATGAAATTGTGTTCAGAACAATTGTTTGACCAGAGAGACAAGCTTTGATGTAAATTTTCTGTGTTCAAAACAGGGGACAGGACTTAGATAAGCAAACTGCTTCTCTCGTCTCCTTTTTCGGCATGTACAAAAAAAAAAAGAATAACCAAACTTCTGTGAATGCCACCATGTCGAAAATAAACTGAATAAATAAAAAAAAATAAAAAAATGATCACACTGACCACACGATATTTGCACACACACATTCATGCACGCACACACACATATACACACACGCACATAGAACGTGTAAACGAACGTGTACCCTGCGCCTGCACATCTGATCTACATTTTCCATAGACTTAGAATGGGTACACATGCACAATGCAAAAATTACATTAAAGCATTTTTTTTTTATTATTCATTCAGTTTATTTCCGACATGGTTACATTCACTTTTTTTTTTTTTTTACATTTTTTTTTTTTTTTTTGTACATGCCGAAAAAGGAGAAGAGAGAAGCAGTTTGCTTATCTGAGTCCCGTCCCCTGTTTTACCATCGCAAATTTACATGGGTTTACATGTCTCTCTGGTCAGACATTCTTGAGTTGTTCTGAACAGTCCTTTTTTGTGTATTCTCATCTGTAGTCAGTGTTGTCTTTTTTTTTTTTTTTTTTTTTTTCTTTTTATTCCTCCTCCTCTCTATCGTTGTTCGTGTTGGCCTTGTTCCCTGCCAGACGTTGTTAGCATTCCTCCAGTTCAAGAATAGTTCCTCTTTCGAAGGTGTTTGGAAGGTTTTTCCCTTTTCATCCATAATGTCACCACTCGGGAATGTGAGTTTTCCAGCGTCTTTTCCAACGACTTTATCTCGGCAGATAGGTTTTGTAGACCCTCGCATATCATCTCCTTGACCTCTTCCAAACCCGAATTGGGATCTGAAGGGCCTCCCTGCGATTTTTTCACCATTTTCCTTCAGTCTTGGGCCCAATTTTTCAGGCTGTTCAGCTGTAGCCAGCTGTAGCCAAGGTCGTGTTATCGGAGCGAATGAAAACACGTCTGCTCTCTCCAAAGACCAGAGATATGCACACCTACGCCACACCTAGATGTGCACCTAACAAACATAAATATATCAGTCACACTTAGACGCAGGTATGGCGTGAGTGAAGCTATAGCGATCAGGCGCGCTTCACTATGTAGCGCCGTCTTCGTGACATGTAACGACTTAGAAAAAAATATTAGGCGAGCAGGCGTATACATGCTTGCAAGTCAGTAAGTGTGTGTGTGAGTGTTGAGTGTATAACAGACCACCATTTAGTCCAGTTACAGTTGGTGTCACTACACCCGTCCATAGAGTGGTAGTGACTGTAGTGTTACGTTCTGAGTCAGATCGTGGACAGGATACAACACTCAACACTCAACACTCACACATACGCCTGGACGCCTAACTATTTTTTTTGTTTACATGTCACGTAGATGGTGCTACATAGTGAAGTGCACCTGATCGCTATAGCTTCACTCACGCCACACGTGCCACTACACCTAACTACCTAAATAAGGTAAGTTTAGTGAAAGTTAGGCAGGCAGGTATGTGTGCGTTAGACTAGTGTGCATTAATTTAGAAGCAATCCACCCCCCATACACACGCACACACACACACACACACATCACATACTACTATGTTTTTATTTCTTTCTTTCTTTCTTACACTAAGCTTCCTCTTTTTATTTTGTATACTCGAGCATTTATATTTAGCTTAGCGAGCGTAGCGCTCTTTAGTGTGTTTGGGTACAAAATATTATACAGCCCAATTCTATTATTTTGGCATGATCCACATAATAAACTGAAACACTCTCTTTATAAATCTTGTTTTATTCAACTTATTTGCACATTTACAAGCAAAAATGACATTAAATGCAACAGTTTCTGACTTGAAGAAAATTGTTGAACATTTAAACTTATTTACTGCATATTCCACCAAATTTTAATAAAACAACTCTTTCTTCTACTAACTATTTCTGACTTTCTCTGTGGCAGCTTGACGTGGTTTTTGGCCAGATTTTTTTCTACGCTGCGTCGGAATGATTCAGTGTCTATGTGGGGAATTGGCAACATGTCCTCAATAATACAGTCAGCAACAAGCTTCAGTTCAGCAGCACTAACTCCCGTCGCTCTTAAATCTAGTTTCAGCTGTTTAGCAAGAGATGGGCTGTTTCGCTTGGTGAAAGTGGTTGTTGATCTGAGGTTTTCTCAATGTGTTTTACATTCCTGTGATGGCTTGCTAGATGCTTACTCAGTTTTGAGGTGGTGTTGGTTGATGTAGATACAAGTGTTCCTCTCACAAAGAGTCCCTAGCGGAAGATAATGTTGTTGTCTTTTATGAAGTCAAACTCAAAGTAATGTAGGTACTGCCAAGTGGCTTGGAAATTCTCTTTCGCTCTCCATTTTTGTGTGTGTTGTTTATCAATGATATTGCACCACTTATGGCATTGGCTTCAGAGTAACAGTGGCCAACTGGGCTATAATGAAAAAAAAAAAAGACTAGGTTATAATGTATTATAAAACACGAGACGCCCAACAAACAGTAGCGAGACGCTGTCATTTAGCAACGCAGCTTGATTGTGGGAAAATAACTGCAATCTAATTATTTTTTTTAAAATTATAATCCTTTACTTTACTTGTTACTTGGGAAAAGTAATCAGACTTCTAACGCATTACTGCCCATCCCTGCCGGTCATAGTGCGCACATGGATCACAGAGTGAGAGAGCGCATCATTATGCACCAAAGGTTTGAACTGACCTCCGATGAACCAGGTTGCCTTAAAAAAAAGAAAATTGCATTTAACGCATGTAAAAATTATTATCAGTGTTAATAACAATAAGAAAGTTCATGTCAATCGAGTGTTTATTTGACTTTTTTTTTTTTTTTTAAATATAAAATAAAATATTTAACTTGACCTCCTCATTTGTCGTTTGCCAATAACTGAATGGGCTGCTGAAAGATAGTAAATTTAAATCTGTTCTGTCATAAAAACATAAAAGTGCATTTAAGTTTGTAAAAGAGCAGCTTCTCTGCTTTATCACAGTAAAGTTTGTTCTGGACAGTCTCTCAAGTTCTCCGTATATATTGCGCGTTGGAACGTGTGTTGATATACTCTAAAGCCAAATTTATGCTTGTGACGCGTAGTAAGGATTGTTTGGAGGCGTATGCCAGGCTGTGGCGTAGGGATCCACGTTGACCCAGATTCCAAATAAATATTTTAATATTTCTGAGTATCTCTGTGTTTTCACATAGGCCATTTCAGCTGGTTGTATCTGCTCTGCAGTCTGCACCTGCAGCCTTTTGTGCCCCCCCACCTCCCTGCTGCACAAAACTGAGACCTGATCTCTGACAGCTGCTGTGGAGGATTAGGTCTGGCTTTAAACAAACACATGATTGGAAGGGCTGGGCACGGCCAAGGCCAGGGGTCCACGCATTGTCCCTTTGGGAGGACTTCAGAGGAGGAGTTTGTGTAATCAAATGATCCTCAGGATCTTCTCATGAGCATTGGTAAGTCAACTCTGTTAATGTAAATGTAAAAGAAAAGAGGAGCTGTCGGAGTTGTTGCAGCAGCTTCTTGAATGTAAAAATGAAAAGGCTGATTGCAATGTCATTCCAGATAAATATGAAGAATCTTTATAGTCAGCTTTTTCCTCTGTGTTTGTCACCACACAGGAGTCATCACTATAGATTCTCCAGGAACCAGTTTCAAAGAAAAAACAAAACAGGGAACGCTTAACACATGCTGAGGCAATAACATTAAATGTGACCATTTACATTCTAATTTTTACCAAGGAAGCAGTGTTGGAGTATGAGGAGAAAAGAAGAATCCATCTCTCTCATAGCTGACAGCCTCCATTAAAACAGTAAGTGCTCTGAGGACTGAGCTAGAGAGACTCCTGAAACTGGATTCTCACACTGTCGTGACAGTGAATGCAAATAGCATGACATTCTCTTTAAACTGAGCTGGAGAGTTACACAAGAATGAAATCCAGAGAAGTGTGTAAGGCAGCTTTCACAGAGGGATGGTCTTGTACTATGGGCGAAGAACAGCAGATAATTTCAACACTGCAGGCTACGTTCATACTGCAAGTCTTAAAGCAGCGGTATGTAGAAACGCTCCACACTCCTGAACAAAACTTTTTTTTTCATAGAAACTAGTGACAAAAGTAGGTACTTTATCTTGTGTTATTAGAGTGTTTTTTGTTGTTTTAGAGACATGAAAGCATGTATCACTCGCTGCTGTGAGGACAGTAAGAGGCTCACAGCTGCTCCTCACACAAGCAGTTGTGCTACAGCATAGCCCAGCTGATTATACATACGTTTAATCATAATACATGTTTTATATAGCGCTTTTCAAAAAAAACTCAAAGACGCTTTACAAAATTGAAACAGACAAACAAAGAATGGGAGTGTTATTGTAGGTTGTAGGTGAACTGAAACAGGTGAGTTTTGAGCAGTTTTTTGGAGAATGTTAGTGAGTCTGAGTTTCTAATGTGGAAGGGGAGTGAGTTCCAGAGGGTTGGGGCAGCGATGGCGAAGGCTCGGTCCCCTTGTGTTCGATGCTTAAATTTGGTGATGGGTTTGAGAAGGTTTAAGTCGGCAGAGGGGAGGCGACGGGATGTGAGGTGGTGCTGGAGGAGGTCTGTGAGGTACGGAAGCGCCAGGTTATTGAGCGCTTTGTGGGTGACGAGCAGGACTTTGTAATGAATTTGATGGTGTAAGGGGAGCCAGTGAAGCTGTTGGAGGATGGGGGTGATGTGGTCTCTGGAGCGGGTGTGTGTGAGGAGATGGGCGGCAGAGTTTTGAACATATTGCAGTATTTGTAAATCAGAGGAAGGGAGACCATACGGGAAGCTATTGCAGTAGTCAAGTCTTGATGTAATAAACACATGGATGAGAATTTCAGCAGCAGATGTGGAGAGGGTGGGGCAATGTTACGGAGGTGGAAAAATGCGGTTTTGGCAATATGACGGATGTGGGGCTTGGTCAAAAATGAAACCAAGATTACGGATCAGAACAGACAAACTCTACACTGCAAATGAATTGTGTCCGTTCTTTCCACCTTGAGTAATGTTTCTCTTAGTTTTTCAAGCTATTTATCCCATTTGTTATCACGTGGGGCAGACTGCGCGTGAACTGAAAGTGGATCGCTCTCAGTCAGTCAGAGAGACCTCCATGTAGTCCTTTCCTCCTGAACACGTTTTTGTCTTTATTCTGTTGTTTCTCCACATTGGTCTTCCTTCATCCTCTTGCTTTGCTGTGTAACTGCTGTGCCAAAAGCCATGATGGAGACTTCTGCGTGAATAAAATTCCATTGGACGTTCACTACTCTCATACAGTGAACGCACATTGACTTTTGTCAAGGAGCTCAAGCAGCCAATAGTAACGCCCAAAACAGCTCATTGATCGCTTTGTTTGTAGAAAGATCTCTGATTGGCTGAGGTCCAACGTCACGCTCCTGGATTTATAAATGCCATTTTACAGAGAAGGGGAAGAGATCCACTGTCTTCTCAGAGCACTTTGGATTAAAAAAAAAAAAAAATGCATACTTCAGCTTTATTGCTTAATTTGGATGTTTTTGAAAAATAACATTTTTGTGTGTGCTCGCTTATATTTTCACATCAAATGCATCTTCTATCAGTCTGGCATAAGCAAAAGAGATCCTGAGGTACTGCGTGCTGTTATCTGTGTGTGTGTGTGTGTGTGTGTGTGTGTGGGTGGCACTTTAACAGTTGTTTGGTGCGCTGTGCAGGTTGCTTGATGGAGGAAGCTAGCCTGTGTGTCCGGAGCAGGGGCCTCATGTACAAAAGGTATGTACGCCCAAAAACGTGCGTACGTCAAAAGCCACAGTAAAATCCTGATGTTCAAAAACTAGAGTGAGCGTGAAAATGTGTTTCTACATAGTTTATGCTTTAGATTTTAGGATTAATTAGGCACACTACCAAAATAATACAATGCGTTCACACATGAACCTTTGAGCTGCTGGTGACGTGTATAATTTACACATTTTTTATGAGTTGCAGTTTTTTTTTTATCTGTCTAATCTGAGTCAGCCACATGTTGTTCTCTATCTGTCAAAGCTCTGTGCGCTGAATCTACTACTGGCGGTCCGCTGACCTCTGAGTAACAGACACTCACGTCTAAACACACTAAACACGCTTTCAGTCCAGGCATCATTAGCAGCCACACACATACTTGGCGATTGACGTATAAGCCTTTTCACACTCTCGGAAATCTCGCTCTCGTTCAGTTCAGTGCTGTTTCACTTATCGGCCTGTTTAGTTTCCATCCTGTGTACTTCCTTCAAATCAATACATTTGAATAAAGTAATAGCTTAATAAAAATAATCATGGACCTGGTTAGTGAATGGTAGACCTCATAAATTTACCATTAAAGTGAGAACTCAAACTAATAATAATAATAAGGAATTTTATTTACAATGCACTTTACATTTCAAATAAAATCTCAAAGTGCTACATAGTAAAACAGGATAAAAATACAATACAATACAACAATAAAAGCAGGACAAGTTAAAATTAGCTATAGGCTTTTTTAAAAAGGAAGGTCTTTAGTCCTTTTTTAAAAGTATCCACCGTCTGTGGAGACCTAAGGTGGTCAGGAAGGGCGTTCCACAGACGAGGAGCGGCAGCTTCGAAAGCCCTGTCCCCCATGGTCATTAGCCACGTCCTGGGCGTGAGCAGACGATGCTGTTGGCCTGACCGGGTCCTGGTTGAGGTGTGTGGTGTGAGGAGGTCAGTGAGGTAGGTGGGGGCATCACCGAGCAGACAGTGGTGGGTGTGTAGGAGGACCTTGTACTCTATGCGGGCGGCGATGGGGAGCCAGTGGAGAGTGCGGAGTATGGGGGTGATGTGATCGTATTTCCGCACCCTCATCAGGACCCTGGCAGCGCTGTCCTTTTCATACTTAAATCTCACTTGTCCCATCAATAATAATGATACATTTTATTTATAAGCACTTTTCAAAAACTCAAAGACACTTTACAGTTGTTAAAACAACTACACACAAAAAAAACTAACAATAATTAATAAATAACAATCACAAGTTAAAAGCTTGGGAGGAATGTGGAAACGGAGGGTTTTACAAAAGTGCTGATATATATGCATCATTCACAGGTAGAGTCTGAAGTCCGCCCGCTGGAAACCCAGGTAGTCGGTTTTTTAGTGCACCAGGTGTAATCTGTGTGGAATCGAGGGGACTGCCTTGCTTTGATACTGCTGATGAGCTGCTCCCATCGTTTTTTAAAAGTGCTTGGATCGGCCGAAATCTGCCTGGTCCCTCCTTGAGTCCTAATATGTGTAATATTAATAATATAAACACTATCAAAACACTAAAGATCTCTGGAATGAAATTACAAACACTGTTAGGTTGGAAATATCAACAGAGAGAACAAGCTTGTTTATGTTTATATCCTTCTTGACCTTTGACCCCCCAGGTCTCGCATCAGAGTTCTAGAGTGTAAAAAGGCTTATTGGGAAAAGGACTTCACTTACAGAGGCTTTAATACCAAAGCGTTTTACACTGAGTCACATTTACCTGTTACGAAATGCACAGCCTGTTTGATGATCAGATGGTGGACAAACATTCAGCCTGATGATCAGCACGTCATATTTTGTAGTATTATTATTATTATTAGTAGTAGTAGTAGCAGTAAATAGCATTTTCTGTCTCTTCCTTAATCTGCTTCCCACTTCTTAACACCCACATTCAAGCATTCAGCAAACTATGTGTGTCTATAAATGTTTATAGTAATTCAAATATCTTCACTGTTGAATCATCTCCGTCGTACATTTCACTGTTGGTCTAACGATGTTAAAAAAAACTCTTCTTTTCTGTGTTATTGGTGGTGAGAGCACTGCCTTTTCCTATCACGCTGAGGGGACTCCTGGTGCCAATCTCATTTAAATATGATTTACATATGTAAATATGGGCGTGGACAGGGAGGGGACATATGTGCGCTCATGTCTACACTGATTCAGATATTCAAAGTGCGTGGATCCAGTCCTACGAACAGATTAAATCATCAGAGTTTTTACGAGCGTATGCCTGTCTCTGGATTGAGACACGCAAGTCTTTGTACGCGAGGCCCCAGATCTAGCAAGAAGCTGTACATGCTACAGGCGTTTCTCCTGTGTCCTGCTTTCTCACTGCCATGAAAAATGGGAGTTCACCCCGAAAGCCCCAGAGCAGAAGTTAGTCTCCCCTGTGTTTCCTGACCACGGTCTTGAGACTGGAACAGTAAGGGTTAACAGTGTGCACGCAGGCACACACTGTTTTCGGAAGGAAATTTGGACTTGTACTGAATTGTACTGTTCACATTCACATGAAAAAATCTGATACATGTCACGTCCGCAAAAAAACAGAATTGACCTGTAGTGTGAACCAGGGTTAGGGTCAATTATAATGGCAATCGCGTAGCTGATAATTAATTACAATTATGGCGGAGTTATAATTGTAATTTAAAAAAATCTGCAGTCGTACTCAAAATTAAATTGTAATTGAGTTCAGATAATTGACTCTGTAATTGTAATTGCCCTTAAAATTCTATAAAAAATAATCAATTATAATTGTACACAAAACTGGAGAACCATGTTATAGTTATATATGTGCAGTTCTACACATATGTAGTTAACAATTATTAAAATATGTTTCATATCAAGCTTTCCCATATTTTACCATTTAAAAAAATATGAAAACCTATATTTTAATTGATTAAGAAGCCTCACAAGATAACCAATAAATAGGGAAGAAATTAGATGATAGATATTTGTTTTTAGTGTATTTTACAGCTGATTTAGGACCCGTTATCATTAGAGATGCTAACAGAAAGCTAACACAAGAGGAAGGTCAACTTTTATTAGGTTATTTTTTTCAGGCTCAGGAATTGTGATTTATTGAAATTGAACTTCAGTAATTGAGAATGCAATTGTAATTGACTTTCTGAGGATAGAAAATAATTGTAATTTAATTGTAATTGGAAAAAATGCTGGTCACTGTAATTGTAATTGAATTGTAATTAAACATGGGTAATTGAAAAGGTAATTGTAACTGAAAAATGTAATTGACCCCAACCCTGGTGTGATGTGAGCTTAAGCCTAATTTTGCCTTCACAAGATATCGTTCCAAAGTGAAAAGAAAAACCCTGTCAGTTACACAGCTGCATGTACACACAATTAATGAATTATTACTCAAATTTTACAATGGAGATTCAGCAGTAAAATGCAGTAAAGTTAGCAAGTAAAACTGAAGCAAGTCAGTGACTCCCTCACCCACTCCCCTCCATGCGTCACTGGGCAGTGTGCTGTAGGGGTGGGAACCTCTGGGTACCTCATGATATGCTATACAACGCTCACGATAACAATTATCTCACGATATGATAACTGCGATTATTGATATATTGGTCATAAATCAATCTACAATAATCTATGACATAACAAGAAAAAAAAAAACATTAAGTAAAAATTTTTACTTTTTTTAATTTTACATTGAAAAAGTTTCCTATTAACAGTGACACTATTTTAGTGCAACATTTCTGTAAATAAGTGTCAACATACCAATGTAAACAAATAAGTATCTCTAATAGTGCTTTCTGTAAACAAAAAATAGGGTCTTCCTTACCAGTAACACCATTATAGTGCAATATTCCAGTAAACAATATATTGGTTCTTTCAACAAACAGTGACAAAATTTATGTGAAGATGTACCTGCACATTTTAGTGAAAAAGCAGAAAAGGTTTTAAAAAAAACATTTAAAAAATCGATACTAAGCGCGATCATATCAATAATCAATTGTGCAAGAAATATCGCCGTATCGAGATATCGTCACACTCCTAGTGTGCCGGTTCTTCTCTGCAGCTGGCAGAGCTTATACTGTATGGGGGAACTGAGCTAGACATATTACTGTAAAACTACATTATTCCCTTTGGCTTCTGTAGATATCCACATGCTCCTGCCCCTTTTCACTGTTTTCCATCTTCATGTGAGGAGTTTTTAATGTTGTATTTTGTGTTTTTTAACTTTACTCAAGCTGTAGTGCTGCTGTCTGACAGTAAGCTCTCCGTCACTGGTGTAAATTTGATTGGAAAAGCACAAGGAACCATGATTTTAATGTAAGTTGAATTTGCTTGCCTGATTGGCTCTAGACTTTGTTTGTGTGTTCACAGAGACCCAAACGGAGCAGACTTTATGGGGAAACAAAGCCTTGAGCGCTCCAGACGCTCTAAGATTCGCCTGGGTGAACGCACCCTAAAAAAAGGAGAAGGAAAAGACAGGGTGGTGTTAAAGCTCCCCTCTTTAGTCTCTCTTAATAAATTTTCCCTCCTCAATTCCACCATCAAAATATTATATCAATAATTGCTGTTGGAAAATTAAACAACTAAAACAATGAGATGGCCCAGGGCTGCCTTCCCCCTCTCCCCCTCTAAATTAGTCTTTGCATTTTAAAAGAAGGTCACTTCCTCCTCCTCCGCCACCCCCACCCTCGAGGCCCCCTCCTCCCATTTCTCCCGGATCAGTGACACATTCTCAGGCATGATACCGCTGACCTGGGTTTGAATTTAGAGTGTTCATTAATAGGATATTATGCCATATGCTCAGTGCACTGTCTTTTCTTCATGTCTGGCATTGCTTTAAGAATTCACAATTAGTGCTGATGATGAAGGGACCTCAGAGGCTAACGCTAACTGTGGTGCAAAGGCAACATTTACACTGTTAGATGTGATCTGGTAGGATTACTCACCCACTGACCTGCTTGCTTGCTAAGAGCACTCTGAGACTGAGCCTAATTGTAGGCCAGTGTATAGAGGAATCCTGTCTCAAACTTCAAATACACAGTCATAGATTTATCCTTAGCATTTATCATTGAGGGAAGACAGTGGCTCAGGTGCGAGAGCAGATTGGATCATCATCCAAATGGGATGTTTGTAGTTCAATCCTATGCAATACATGTCATGTGAAGGTCTCCATGAGCTCGCTTGGGCTAATGTTTCTATGGTAGTTCTTTTTGGTGAATGAGTGATTGTGAGTGTATTTCATGTTTTGTGCTTGTGGAATGTTTTTTATTATGACACTCAACCCTTTTTCTTTTTACTTTGGTCTTGGCTGCTCTGTCCATGGTCCTGAGTTCGCTGACTGGTGATGGGACGTGCCTGATGCGTTTGGCTCCCTTCAAG
The DNA here is from genome assembly GCF_900634775.1 of Gouania willdenowi. NCBI lineage: Eukaryota > Metazoa > Chordata > Actinopteri > Blenniiformes > Gobiesocidae > Gouania > Gouania willdenowi. The sequence goes on along the minus strand of NC_041056.1, from coordinate 34,333,495 downwards.
TGGTGCTTCCTCACTGGACCTTTTACATTTAGCCATAGCCCAGCATTTAGCTCTATTCCATTTTAAACTGGTGCCTCTTTCATTATCTATTTATTTAGATATCAGTTTTGTGCAAGCTACTTAGAAAATATAGTGAGCTAAGCTACAAGCTATTCTACATTAAATTCCTCTGTTTGATCTGATGCTGTTACTGTACGTTTAATGTTTAAAGGATACCTGTAGTAGGAAATGTAAATTACAAAAAATGTGTTTAATGTAGTACCAATAAACAAAACATGTGCACCTTTAAAAACAAACTAAACATTCAGACAAAGTTTGGTGGTATGTGAAGACAGCTTCAAGCCGAGCTACTATGAGAGGGATCTGTGGGCTAAGCTAATGGGCTAAACTACTGGGCATGAAGCCAAAGTTACGTCTGAAACCAGATGTGGTCCTGACAGAATTTCTTCACAGAAAGTCTCAGCGCAGCTTGTAAACGTACTTGTTCAGAGCACTACTACGTTTCTGTTTAGAGGGGATACTGTGGATGGCTGTCATGGCACTGATCGCATCCCTACCAGATTGTTCTCTCTTATTTCCTTGCAACAAAATGATTAACTCTGTCAGGAGAACTTACCTGTTCGTTAGGGCACCGTCAGGTGCTGCTCCTCGTCAATGAACAGATGTCCTTTCACGCTGCTTTCATCGCAGTTGCCAGCCATATTTTTGCACTTGCAACACCTAACCCTTTTCTGCTGGTAACAACAGCTCTGTCTGTCAGGTAGTTGCTGAGAAAGATGATCTTTAATCCTCACGTAACCTGGATGCAACTTTATCACTGAAAGAGAGCTTACACATGGCAGAAAAACTACAACTACATTTCTCACAATGTAAAGAGACTTGTTACGCCTCTGCCTCCCACAATGCACCACGCTGATCAACGAAAGTGCGTAATGTCCTGACCAAAATGGCGGCTCTACATAGATTATGCCCCAAGGATATAATTCCTCTAAAAAGTCATTTTAATGTGTTTTTAACAACAAAAAAAAAAAAGAAGGAAAAAAAAAAGCACATTTTTTGTTATATACATTTCCACTACAGGTACCCTTTAAACATACTCCATTCTAAGTTATTGCTAGTTATTTTTGTTTTATTAAAGTAGGCTTGTCTTGCTATGGATCTGGTCTCTGTGTTTAATAGTACAGTATATTTATCAGCCTTATACTCCTCTACCATCTACACAAATATTTAACTATCCATTTGATTTAACCACAATATTATTTTTTCTGTAGAGAAAACAAATCAGTCACATAATATAAACTGGTACTTTTCAGTTTCTAGTAATTTCTCAAATTTACTTCCACATACACAGTGACTGTGTATGTGGAAGACTTTGTGTGTGTGTCACAAGGACACACACACAAAAACACACACACGGCTTAGCTGTTGGTTTTTGTGTTTTATCTGTGGGAAATACCTGAATGTGTGTCAATACATTTGTGTTGGATGTCTTGGACATTGAGAGGAGCTTTCTTTTGGGGTTGCACATGAACATAGGAATGTGTAACTGTTCACATTTGAACCAAATCAGTATTGGTACTCATTCATACTGATTTTATTGGCTGACATGCTCCTGGTTTTCTCATGGCTCATTTCATTTTGCAAAGTCAGTCTCAACACACAGAGCTGTGTCCATCATGCGTTTTTTTCAAATATTGAATGTGAGTACATGAGGCTCTTCCAACATTTCAGAACCATTAGACTGATTTTTATTATCATAAACTTAGATATGTGTACGTACGTAAGAAAAACAAAGTTCTGGCTCCAGGGAGACACATGCATGGCATTCTCTGAAGGTGGCACTGAAACCATAAACAAGGAGAAATCCTAAGACATTCCCATTTAAAGGTATTTGCTCCAATTATTACTCTCCTTAGTATGTATTAAAAGCCAAAGCAGCATTTTATAGGTAAACAATTGCAGAGTGTTTGTGTGGTAATAAATAGTAAATTGTTTAATCATAAAATCTTAAAAGTTTTCAGTTTAACATATTTATTTCTCAATATCCATCCATTTTACAACCTGCTTGCTACTTTTTATGGTCGCAGGAGCCTCCAACTGTCATTGGGTGCTAGGCAGTGGTACACCCTGGACATTATTTCTCAATATATAGATTTCAACAAATATATCAAAACAACATCCATCTGTTTGTATTGTAACACTGCATTTGTTTCCAAAAAATTAATTTAACACACAAACTCTTAACTACAACTGAGCTGTGTTTTTTCTTAATAATGCACAAATTAAAATGCACCTCTTTGTGACACTCATCAGCCCTTTTGACAGGAAAATATTCTCCTTGGCTTTTGTAGAGAGAGTCAGGTTGCAGCTCTCACTTTAGCTTTAGGGCAGGTTGACATTGGGTCTGAAGGACCTGTAAATGAAAGCAAGCATTTACATTAATGTTACAAAGTATGAGGGACCAAGCTGATAATGATAACTAATGCAAGTTCAAATACAAAGATAACATCATCTGAAACACTAGGCTATCTGGATCAGATGAAGATGATGATGCCTCACTTCTATCGTAGACTATGAGTTGCTAACATTTGTTTAACCAGGTGCGTCCTCAGATTAGAAGTGTTCCCGCTGCTGTCGTGGCGCTTTGCCTCCCAAATATTGCAGCGAGAGTAATCTGCATCACATTTTGAAAAGTGGAGCCACATTTTTTATCAGCCATACTTGTTGAACTCACAGCAACTGACATCATTACGTTGTGCGTGAAATGCTGCATTCAGTACGGCATGAAAAATCACCCACTCTACCACTTCCTCACAGTCACAAGAATGCATTTAGGTACCAAAACATGGTACTGTTAGATTTTAACTTAAATCGGTACCAGGTAGTACAACCAGTTTGGTAAGTACCCAAAAGTATCTGCGAGGTCTTGATATGTCATGATCTTGCTAAGGTATATGACCATGGAGTAAAGACGTCTCTGCCTCTGCTATCATCTCCAGCTGCTGCTTTCTATTATGGCTGCAGTCCAGGGCAGCACCAGCAGGAGAATAGGTATGTGTTGTTATACGGGAGAGATGCATACATTTTAGAGATACCTCAGATACTAATATCTTCTGTGTATGCTGCTATGCTAGTTGACGATGAAAGTAGCTTTACTATTGAAAAGCTAATTGGCGTAAAAAACAGCAACACTACAACCACGCTATTGAGAAAGGCAGCTACGTGTAACGCCACAACTGCCCAACACTGGATATCTCAAGCTATATTTTTATTTGTTGGTAACCACCATTTGCTCTGGGTAGTGTGTGTGTGTGTGTGTGTGTGTGGTTTTGAGATAAGGGGTTTGATGGGGGACTGATGGGATTATTGTTAAGCATTTTATGTTGCATTTACCTGTAAGACAACTGCCGTCATAATAAAGTTTGATTAATTCTACACCTGAGTGTCAAAAATAAACAGGTGTGGACAGGAATATAAATAACTGTATCCAGACTGCATTCATGCCTACCACAAGTAATAATAAAACCTACTTATAACAATAGGGGAGAATTATCTCTTAACTTTTAAAACACATAGGAAACATCCCAAAGTGAAACTTCACTGAAAATAGAAAAGTATTATTTGTTTAGAAAACAAAAACAGCATCAGTAGTATTTTTACTTACGTTTCATTAATAAGCATCACATATAAACACATGTAATGCTTTCAGCCTGTACTTGGTTCATGGACAAAGTTTGGCTTGGATAACTTTGGATAACTGTATGCTGACAATGTCCTGCAGAGGAATACCAAACTTCAAAGAGGTGTGGAATACCACACTCCAAACTTGCAGTATCAGCGTCTTCCACACATTTTCCACCAGCAATCATTTTCATCCATAATGATCTTCATTGGCGGCATTAAAAGATGAGGTTTTTGAGCGGCTTTGCCTTGGCGTCGTCCCAACACATTCAGCGCTGATGTGCCGTCATAATTATGCTGTCCGCGCTGAATGCCTCGTGTGACAATGTGCAATATAACAGCCAACAAAAGCACAAAAGCCATTTTACCAAGACAGTAAATAATTGCACACACTGTGGAATATGTTAAAATATCGCTCTTTCAGAAGACATAATACTGTGTAGAATAAAACAATGAGACGAAATATAGTGGGGGAAAAACCGGACGTTTAAAGAGATAAAGCTGGATCAGCAGCATTCACTTTTATTGGCAGTAAGGGCGAGATCTGCTTGGCATCTCAATTTCATCTTCCCAGCTTTGTGGTAAGAAGTTGTTTTAGAACAATGGTTGTCTCCAGAGCAGCAAGCATTTAAATGTTGCCATTGTCCATTATCAGATCCTCACATTGCTGTTTGACAGGAGGGGAGAGAACTGCTTTAGTCATCTTTAAAGCACATTTCTGTTTTATATTCAATGGCTTCAGGACACAAGCTGCACATTGCCTGTGGAAGTTAAATATGGTTTTTAGGAAAAGGTCCTAAATATAACAGGCAGGGAACGTGGAATATATTCTGCCGCTGTGCTGCATGACATTGCACATAAATATTCAATAAATTAGCTCCAGCCGTTTTATAGATTGATCAGTCATCTCTGGCACGGTGTGACAGGCAATGCTACGACTAAATTATTAATGCTGACAAATGAGAGATTTCTGAGTAAATGATGTCACATTGCATGACTTCACTCAAAATGATTCTCTGGCAAAAGGGCACATTTGCCAGCTCTGTAATACACTTGCCTTCTCCTGTCTCTAACTCTCAATCAACTCTCTCCTGCTCGTTCAAAATGACATTCATTATTTTAACACTGAGCTGGAGTCATTATTTTTTTTAAGCCTAGGAGCTATGAAAAAGAGAAAATGAAACACCAATAAGGTAAATTGTAGCCCAACCAGGCCTGTCATGTCCATACTTCTCACTTTGAGGCCTGTGGCACCATTTTTAAAAAGGCCCAGTGCTGTTTAGAAGGCAGAGATGTGACGGACTCTGGGGAAATGTGAGGTGAAGCCCTGAGAGTCACAGCTGGTCATTCTGAGATTCAATGAAGAGTTAAAGCAGCTTCAATTACTCATAGTTCCAGATCACTGACAGCAACTGTGAAAACAGTTGGGTGGTGTTCTTTCCCTCCTGCAAACACATCTAATCTGTGAAGGATATGTTGTGCTGGTGAATGAGTTGAAGTGATTTAGAGTTCTATTAAAGATAAGTAACAATTTTATGTTGCAAAGATTTTGCCTATGATGAGAAATAATCTCTTTAAGGAATTTTAAGATCACTACATTAGGGTGAGAGAATGGATGATGTTGAAGCTGTAATCTCATTTTGTTGAAATATTCAACCTTGTACATTATGATGAATGCATTGACTCATTGTAAAGACGACCTGTTGTTTCCTTAATAAAAGAGTTTGAACACTTTTGTATTAATGTGTACTTCATTTCTCATTCTATAGAATCATTAATCTTCTGAAAGAAATCATGACTGTTGTCTCTGCTCAAGATAAAAAACACAATAATTATCCATTTCATCAAGTTATGCAAAGACCTTTAGCCTTTAGTGCAGTCCAATGGTATTCACTGCTGGTATAATGTGTAATTATCATCACTGGTTTTACATTATTTTAAAAAAGGTAATTAATGATGGTAACAATCTGTTTCACCCAAAACATTCAGAAGCCAAAAACTCAACCCACAAAAATGTGGGTAAAATTATTAGCTACTAAATTAATGATGCACAACTTTTAGATAAAATATTTAGATAAACCCTGTCTATAGCAATACCTTTCTGCTTGCATATAATAAAAAGTCTGTTCATTTAAATCTAATGAATTATATATGAAGGGTCCTTTTTACTATGAAATGTGATCGTGATACTGTGAGTATACCAACATATGATAATAATAATAATAATAATAATAATAATAATAATAATAATAATAATAATAATAATAATAATAATAATAATAATAATAATAATAATAATAATAATAATAAGAATAAGAATAAGAATAATAATAATAATAATAATAATAAGTTTTATATTGTCATTTTTCATGGGAGAACTGTGCCTCAGGTACAGCAGCATGGTGTAAATAATGAAAATGGTGACTAGAAAAAAGGGTTTAGTTTAGAAAAGTAGAAAGCAAAGATGGCAAATTAAGTATCCCCCCCCAACAATCTTCTAACTTTATCTGTTCATCACTGTCTTTACATGGGAACAAATTATTTCAAGTACAAGTATAACAATACAATTATAAAACTAATTCAGTTAAATTTAAAATGTTAACACACACACCAGTGCTGGTTATGTAATGCCCCTCAGTAAGACATAGGGCCCACCTTTGTATTTACTTATGCATGGCTGCTATCGTTTCCTATTGTAGTTTTCCAGATGACCGAGAAAGGCCGAGCTCAGCTCATCTGCTGCAAGTCAGCCCATAATGAATGCTGCCTGTGCTTCAGATCAATATTGTCTGTCTGTGAGGAATCACCAGCAGGCAGCAGCCACATATGATGTGTTTGCTCTTCTGTCCATTGGTTCTGTTTGTGTGTGTGTGTGTGTGTGTGTGTGTGTGTGTGTGTGTGTGTGTGTGTGTGTGTGTGTGTGTGTGTGTGTGTGTGTGTGTGTGTGTGTGTGTGTGTGTGTGTATATATATAACAACTTATATATGTGATAACGACTGGTGTGACTTTTATGTACAACTTTTTAAATACAAGCATGTGTAGCAAAGCCTGATTCTCAGCGATGGGTTCTATTGACACAAAGACAGTAGCTGCAGTTGGGGTTCTTTTTATTCTCTGCACCCACATTAGCACCCGCTAACTGCATATAAATACACAGGAAGAGTGATTGAACGCCCTGCCATACCTGCATCAACTCATCCCTCCAAGCCGTTACCATGAACTATCCTCCCTGTTTCTCTCCATCTGCCAACACACACCCCTCAACATGTCTGTATGAAAAGCACTTAATAAATGGGATGTGCCATGGCAAACCTAGGAATAAGTAGGCATGAGAGAAACTGAGAAAAAGCACCTTTATGATCTCAGAAAATAGTGATTTTAGTTTTTTGCAAAATATGCTAGTTGAAGTTATAAAGAAAAACAGTAAACTTTGTTTTGGAAAACGGCTTGTTTTAGAGCAAGATTCCTGCCAAACTTATGAATATCAGGGCAGAGAATTCCGACAGCTGATTACCATACTGGCATTTTTTGACTATACAAACACTTTAGTTATTGGTTTGGGACATTAAACTACACCTTAAAGTAAAACACATGGCTACCTAAGCATCTACTGATTATAAGTTGGACTTCTTCAGGAGTGTGTATTTATTGCAGCAGCAGAGTATAACTTATGCTTCTTGAAACACTCACGAGGGTCACTTGTTGACCACAGAAATTACCCATTTATGCTGTATTTTTTTCCTTTCACACAAGCTCATCCAATAAAGGCAATACAAGTGTTCATGAACGCCTGTACACTAATAATAATAATAATAATAATAATAATAATAATAATAATAATAATAATACACGTTTTCCCAATGTTTCCCTATGTTCAGCTCTTTGATCTGGTTCTACAACACCTCCTGCTGGTGATCTTGCGCATTATCTTCTGTATTCATAAATTCCATTTTACTTTCTGTTTTGATAACACAACAGCACAGCCAGGTGCAAGACATTTCTTACAAGCCTTTAAAGCAGCGGTCTCAAATTCAATTTACCTGGGGGCCACCTAAGAAAGAGTCTATGCGAGGCTGGGCTGCATCTAGGGTTGGATAGTGGTTCGGTGTTTTCCAAAACCAGTTACGACTCTGTATTTTTCATATGCTGCTTAAATGGTATGGACAAACCTAAAAATGTTTCATAAATAAGGCATAATTTATAAAATGTTGCTTAGAATCTATGTTAAAAGTGTGCATGCTCCGACCATCTGAAAATGTGCTTCACCCTAAAATATTTGGATTTATCAAACTGTGCTGATCTCACCTTCACTCACATTTCGCTTTAAAAAACACAGCCCACGTACCGAGAAGGTTGAGCTGGTGAATTTATTTCATATCCTGCCCTTGACGCACCAAAATTCTACTATAAATAGCTAAAAATCTCAGGAATGGTTTTGTATCGGAACAAGCTACTGACCAATGGCATTTTACATGGCAGGAGAGCCAGGGAAAAGAAGGAATTTGAGAACAAGGAAGAGGTACTTGTGAGTGATGTAGCCAGAAAAAGTTATTTGGTGGACAAAGTAGTTACTTTTATTACATGAAAAGCAAATAACTTACAGCTGTCATCAGTGTTGTAATGAGGCATGAGGAGAAAACATCTGATCTGAAGGTTCAGAGGAAAGTCTGCTACAAAATCTTTCCACACAAACACATTCTCCAAATATTTTATTTGTGTTACGTTCATTCAACATTGATATTGTAAACTTAACTAGTATAGGGATCAATAAGAAATAGAGCTGTAAATCTTTACCCGAAGGCTTCATTTCTATCATTTTAACATGGGCTCGGGTCGAGCTCGAACGCTGCACGATAAATGAACCGTCAGGTGATGTGTTCCGATTAGTTTGAGAAATACACACAAATGGATGCTGAGGTGGTGAATGGAAGGTTGATCTCTGGCACATGAATAAATTATGTTAAAAAAAACACATAAACAACTTGTTGTGGAGCTGTGTGCTGTCACATACAGTATGCACATATGCAGAGACCAGGCAATACAGGCAACCAGGATTGACTGCTGCTCATTCATGCCCACGGTTCTTTGATTCAACTTGGGTTGGTATTAATGATCAGTAGATCCTGGTTGCCTGTCTTCATATGCACCCCAGAGCTCTTCTTCTCTTCTTCATGCCATCTACGAAACAGCCAAGTTGGAACTGTCGCCCCCTGCGGTCACAGATTGTTTTGGGTCACAGACTTTGTTTCTTAAATTTCGGTAAACAAAAGAGGTTTACATTGACTTTTTCAACTTTTACTGATTTTTAGAGCAACCCAAAGCAGCACAAGCTGTAATTTTGACTGAAAAAGCTGCTAAATGATCCTGAATGCTTCACTGCTATAGAACTCAATGGGCTGAAAGCTGCGATTCACGTTATCAATGACGTCATGTCAACATAGCGGCACACAGGCTCTATAAGGGTAAAGTAGTCCCAATTTTAAAAGCTAATAAAACTAATATGATGCAAAATAATGCGTTTTGTTAGGCATCGATCTTCTAATAAGGACATTTCAAAGGTTTTAGGCCACATTTGTAAAAACAGTGGAGGATCCCTTAACACTAGCATGCCCAAGGTTTTCTTACTCCTGTTGCCCTGCCCAGAGGCCGCCAAATGACACTCATTTGCAACTCAGTGGGCCACCTCTCTTATGTAAATAAAGCCTTTCGATCGGAATGTGCAGCTGGGCAGTGACAAACTTTGGGGGTTGGTGTAAATGATGGCCAGTGTTGAGAAACCAGTTTCTCCCAGGTAGATGTTTGTTAATCCAAATAACATTATATGGAATTATTGGATAAGAATGGACAAATTAATATGAGCCATGTGTGTTGTGATCAATTAATAAACCACAATAAATAAAATTAGAAAAAGAAAAACAGTATTAACAGTATTCACTATTTACCTTTATTGTTTTTGAAAAGTGCTTATAAATAAAATGTATTGTTGCTATTTATGGTAAAGCGAGATTTCCGAGTGTGAAAAGGACTGTTTGAGTTCTCACTTTAAAAAGGTAAATTCACGAGGTCCACCATTCACTAACCAGGTCCATGATTATTTTATTAAGCTATTATTTTACAAATTTGAAGAAAGTGCACAAGATGCACAAAGAATCAATGCTTCAACAGGGAAAAACAATCTCAATCTCTGTTTACACCATCAGTTATGCTGACATTATCCCTCTTAACCTTTGACCCAATGCGGAAGTACGAAGCCGGACAAGTTTGGTATCAAGTTCTGTGTGGCATGTGACCTTAAATCCAAGTATGTGTGCAAAATCATCCCATATCTTGGCAAAGACCCCAGTCGTCCACCTGAGGAGAGATTGTCTGAAAATGTGGTGATGAAGCTTATGGAACCGTTTATGGACAAAGGAAGAACTGTTACAACCGACAATTTTTTTCACTTCATTGTCACGAGCACGTCGACTGCACAGCCGGAAGACCACCCTCCTTGGCACAGTCAATAAGATTCGCCGGGAGCTTCCAGATTCAGCTAAAAAGAATTTGGCCCGTGAGGAATTCAGCACACAAGTGTTTTCAACCTCTGGTGCCACACTGACTGTTTATGTGCCCAAACGAAAGAAGACTGTCTGCCTCCTCAGTAGCGTGCACAGCGTGGTGGAGACTGAGGTTACTCGGAAAAAAAAGCCTAACACAGTCACCGACTACAACAGCATGAAATGCGGTGTGGACGTCATGGACCACATGGTTCCAAAGTACACTGTGCGTTCAGGAACACGACGTTGGCCAGTCGCTGTGTTTTACAACATGATTGACATTGCAGCGCTGAACACACATGTGCTTTATCAGGCATGCACTGGGGTCAAGGAGAGAAGGGTGGACTTCTTGCTGGAGCTTGCAAATGAGCTTGCCCGGTCTCATATGGCAGCCAAGGAGGTGAATGAGCAAAACCTTTAGCAATAACCACCCACACCTGATGTGGGGAAAAGGGCATTGTGCCAGGTGAAGTGTTGCTGCAGGAAAAACCGTGCCACCAAGCGTTGTATGTATTGTGACAAGTTTGCATGTGGCAAATGCATAAAGGAGGTGTGGCAGTGCCAGAAATGTTCACAAAATCTCTAATAAATAAATTTCACCAAGAATGCAAACAAACTGTGTTGACGTCTCACGATTACTACTTACTACTTTCTGTCGCAAAAGTTGAAATATAAGTTGCAACCTCTATGTAGCTGCTGTATGGGAAACACAAAGGAGAATACAAAAGATCTTTGTGTCCTGGAACCTACCTAGCCACCCCCCCACCCTAGCTGAGGGGGGAGTAGTGACCTCAGTAACATAACAATGGTCACAAGCTGAGTTGTTCACACCCGCCATCTGACACCAGCTTGGACTTTATAGGTATAGGTGTCAAATGACACCACTCTGGTCATGCTAGTGTTAAAACAGAGATTGGCTTCATTTAGGTTCGGGCTGTATTCTGTCAGGCTTGGGTCAGGTGGGGTCTAATCTTTTGGCACGTTCACAGCTCTAATATGAATAGGCACCAATGTCAAAGTAATTGCTAATTTTGGCTGTACTTGTGGATATGTGTGACAGGTGACTTGTTAAGAAGTGTGCAGGGTCTTCTGGTCTTCTGCTTCTGGTCCTCCATTACCCAGGACTAGAGTTGTTAAGTCAAATAGAAAAGTCAAAATAATCATGATGTGGACAATATTAAATGCCATGAAAAAACCTCATCACTGCAGACAAAATTAAAGCTGAGATAAATGCTGTCATTAAAAGGATAGGAGGCACAAAAGGCACAGTATATTATATTTGTAGAAAGTGGGCTAAAACTAAACTAAATTTAAATCCTTTATGTTGCAATAGTAGTGAATATTTCCTGATAGAACATGTATCCTTCAGCAAGTTGAATGCAAGTCAATATATGTTTCAGGTCCTACTACACAGGGTTAATGGATAATGCATTCAGACTTTCAAACTGCTAAACAAACAAAAAATAAAACTTGTTCCCGAGAAATAACAACAGCCAAGTATATGAAGGTGGCCCTTGAATTTAGATTTATTACAGAATTTATTACAAAATACCCCTTACTGTATCTTATTCCACCAACAGGTAACAACTCCTGTCTAATTAAAAGATTATTTCATTCAGATTTGATCATTGTACCATTGGGACAACACATCACCTGCTCTGTATACATGTGACCTTACATATAGATATTCCTTACCTGTCACCAGAACGACTGTGGTGTAAATAAATAATAGTTTCCAGAAAACTAAAGCGGCGGAATTGTTCACAATCCCCCTCAAAAACCTTTAATGTGTTAATTATAACTCCAAACCAATTCAGTTATTTTTTATTGATGTATATTTGGAGTAATATTTTGATGTCAATACAACAATCTGAATGAACCCCCCTATTATCCTCAAATATTACTAACACATTTGACCCTGAGCCCAGGTATATTTGTTACAGAAAATGATATTCAGGAATATGTTCACCAAGTTTTTGTCTCAGGCATTTTTGTTTATTTGTTAAATACAAAACAACCCATTGATAATGAAACCTCAAAGAGTCTTTGGGCCAAACTTTTATATTAGAATTCATTTGTCTTGAAAATCCCAAAGTATTCTCAAATTTACTGAGAACATTTTCACAGAGCCTCCGTCTGGTCAAGCTTTCAGTTTGTGAGTTAGTGTATCTTGGGAAACCCATCCATCCATTTTGTGACCCACTCGCACCTTTTCACACACACGGACATGCATTCATTTCATTTGTGTGGAAAATTCTTGGGAGAGTATATTGTTTCCCCTCCTCAAAGTTATTAGGGCCCTATAAAATCCATTTTATTTTTTTCCAAATTCCATTTAATTTTTTCCCAAATTCTGTTTTTTCTACTTTGATTTTTTAAATTCCATTTTTTTTAGAAACATTTATTTTCAAAGAAAAGATCAGTTTTTAACTCCTGTGAGGAAACAAAATAAATACTAATATTTTTTTTTTAAACTCATAATTAAACAAAAATGAATGTCAAAATTAAAGTAAGATACAATTAAAAGGTAGATATACGTTGTAGTGTCATAGATTATTCTGACTGCTCCTTTTTAATTATTTATATGTCATATAAAGATGTATGAGAACCGCAATGATGTCAACCAATTTCCTCTCAGGTATCAATGGTTTACTGAATCTGAGCAGGTTTAATGATTAAGTTTTGATCAACACAATTTAAATTAACCTAATTTAAATGATCTTATCTTCTGTAGCTGTGATGAGATGTCGTTAGAATGTCACATTCTTATAACGTTGCTCCAATTGACTTTTATTTTGTAAACCGTAAGTTCCCACTGAAGCGGTACTTGAGGTAGCTTGCTGACTGTGAATGTCTACCTACGGCTACGAGGCACGAACAAAAGGCTGGAATAAAAAGACAACACAGACTGAGTTATTCTTAGTTAACCAGGCACAGCAGTTCAAACACTGAGTAGGTGACGATGATTGAAGCTGATCACGTTCTCACAGAGCACTGTTAAAGCCACAGCAAAGTGAAACGGGCACTGGAGGCTCTGTAGTTAGGAGTCAGTGATGATTTGTGTTGTTTTAGATGGTGTTTGTGGTGGTTTAAGATGAGTTTAATGCAGCCAGGACAAGAGGAGGGAGGGCGGTGCACTTAATAGGCGGTCCCCGGTTACATTTCCCCATAACAAAACGTTCTTTGCTCCACGGTGACGGCGTTTGATGCCGATTTTGTCAATTTCCGCGTTTAACTGTTTTCACTGGTCGGTTCCGTGATTCGTCCCCTAAGTTATGTATCTACTTTAAAACTTTGAACTTTTCACCTGCAGGTATGAGAATGTTAAGTCACACACAGACACGTTATACACAGCAAAAACCGCTTTGGGTCAAACTGACCCCAGATGATTACCAATGCAGGCAATATGTGTTTAGCACATAGAAAAAATATCAAATTACATGGAAAAATAGGAAAAGTCATGAAATGTGAGGCAGAAAAAAAAATTGTGAACTAATTTTGTGTTTGTTTTTAATGATAAACATTAAATGGGTTTAAATTGACCCCGAAGATAAAGGGGGGGGGGTTATAGCAACACATACATCCAAGGGATAAGGTGCTCCTCCAAAGTTTGATGAGAAGAAATAGAAAAGCTTCTTGTTTCCTTCTCTACATTCTTTGCCACAAAGCCTTTTGTCCATTATACTGCTTTTTGTTGTTGCCAAATTACTCCATCACAACCAAATGACGCCTGTCAATCGCACAAAAGGAGAAGGTGGAGTGATCCTCAGACAACTGATTGACAAGAGAGCATGCACGAGGAAGAATGAGGTGAGCTGAAGGATGGACAGAGGGAAAGCTGGATGAAAAGAGCAAGAAGAGAATGTGAAATAGAAGGGCGGATGATGTGGAGGGAATGAGCCAGGGAGAAAGGTTCAAGTGAGAAGCAGAGGTTAGGAGAGGAAGGGGAAAAAATGGCTCGCCTTTTCTGTGGAGTGTCCCCTGGGTGTGGCAGTATCAAGTCAATCTGTGGGGCTAATTCGTGTCAGGGTTTGAATCCTATCTCCTTGAGAGGCAAGCAGAAGGTTGATAAAAATTGAAGTGGAATTGAAGTTGGATGCACAGGAGGATAGGTGCCTAACAATTGAGGGGGGGAGGGGAAAGGTAAGCGGTTTCCTCTTCCTCTTCAGGTCTAACATCTCTGACCTTGAATAAAATTACACAAAATTACACTGCAGTTCAAACAGTAACTCATTTTGGAACTCCTATTGTGCCAAACCAGAATCGTCCCTTATTTCAACACAAATCGCTCATCCCTTCTTTAACTTTCTGTAAAAATCTAAATTGACTTAAAAATGATTTTATAAGTTCATGAAAATTTCCAGAGTTCCCATTGAACATGTCGCTAATGCACTTCAAACTACTGTATCTCTGTAAAAAAAAAATGTATACAGTATAGTTACTGGATGTGCAAAATCAAATAAGCCATTATTGTCAAAATGACCTTGGATGAAAAGCTAAGGTCAGGAGATTTTAGGCAACTGAGCAAATGGTGAATGGACTTGATTTATAAAGTGGTTTTATGACCAAGTAGTTCCAAAGCGCTTTACAAAATCAGCTCAAGCCACCACCAATGGGACACATGTGCCAAACAAGGCACTAGTTAACTATTGACAGCAATATAGGGTGTCTTGCCCAAGGACACCTCGACATGTATAGCCTTGGGAACTCACAACCTCTAGATCAGAAGACAACCCCTCTTTCAACACAAATCGCTCATTCCTTTTTTTTTTTTTTTTTTTAACTTTCTGTAACAATCAAAATGAATTTATAAATTCATGAAAATATCGAGAGTTCCCATTGAACATGCACTTCAAACTATCGTATCTCCATAGAAATGTAATCAAACTGAGAGGTGTTACGCATTACAGCCAATAGGATTTCATTACAGTCATTTCAGTTACAAGTGCAAAGGAATCCTTTGAAGCAGCTGTTTAGTTTGAGGCAGCGATAGAGCAAAGAAAATCACACAGCAGAGTGAAAAAAAAGAACAGTGTGGATTGTGATACATAACTACACTGGATCCTTCTATTACAACAAAGGTTCTCAACATCTGGGTCAGGGCTTAAAAAAATTATTGCAGACCCATTTCCTGTTGTTGTTATTATTACTTGTATTATTACACATCTGAGAGCAGAAGTTTTTAAATTACACTTTTTCACTAGTTTATCTTGAATTTGGAGATTAAAAAAAAAAAACCTGTCCTTGGTCTTTAGTTTTTTTTTATTAATTTATTACCATCATTGATGTTAACTGTTTTGATTGCCCTGTTGTGATGTTCTAGCTCCATATTTTCATTATTTCTTTCCTACAGTTTGGGTCGTGGCTTGTGATTTTAAAGCAGTGTTTCAGCAGGTGTCAAGACAAATAAAAATAAACAAAATAAAATTCCATGATAAACTACTATATTAAAAAATAAATTACCATGTTACATTTTAATTTGAAATCTTAAAATATTAAACAAAGCCAAAAAAAATTGGCCCAGGCTTACATAAGTGTATGAATAAAATAAATCTAGCCTGCATGGTTCAGTACCTACAGGAAGGTTAACAACCTGTTTTACAAAGTATATTCAGTTGAATGTTGAGTACTTTTTGAGTAAAATGTTGAGGTCGGGCAAATTTCCTCCTTCCCTGGAAATCAAAATATGGTTATAGTCCCAACCCAACGCACGCGCACACACACCCACACCCCTTGGTTATAGTTCAGGGAGTAGGCTGCTGGGGTTATGCGTAATGTGAGAAATGTGATGTCCTTGTCCAAATGAAAAGTCTCACATGTTTGAAGGTTACATGCATTTGTTACAAAAACATTTTGGTGTTATCTTGAAGAATTCACGGGCTGACCACATTTAGAATATTCTCTGCTTCTCTGTTAGTCCATGGGTAATGTTCCTTAAATTATGAGTACTTAGACTAATCAGTGGGCGTTTGAAGATAAAGAGCTTTCTCATTTGTCAGCTCTCACAGCTTCTTCCAAGTCTTACAATGATAAAACTCTGGACTTTACAATGGGTGAGCTTTATGATGAAAAGTGTGGGAAGTGTTACAGCTGATGTGAATGTCAATGAAGAGTGTTTGGCAAGTTCATCCTCTTGCTGGGACATGGACCTATAGTTCTACACGTAACACTAATGTACAAGAGAAAGGAAAGTAGAGTTTGGGGATTTTTGCAGTCGAGTCAATGGTTTATCACTTTTCATTTGTTGTAAGCTGTCAGTTTAGCACCGTAGCAGCTAAATATTAACCGTCACATTGCTACACTTGACTCTTTCCTTGTGCTGTGAGGTTACAGGATTAATGAGATGACTTTTTAGTACTCATTTTAGCATGCACCATTGATTGGTATAGTCATGGATTGCAAAAGGATGGCTTAAATTAGTGCTTAGTTGTCTAATGGACTGGGTTAGAAAATAGTGCATAAAACACATAAAGCACCTCTGTCAGGGCGACCCCGTTACTGACATGTTGCTCACCTTAGATGCTTGTAATAACGTCATACCATTACATTTAACGCTGCTGCTGACTGCAGGGACGGGTGTATCCCTAGCGGATTTTCCACCTCTAAATGACTTGATTGTTTTTCTAGAATCATCCTCTGAGAGGTCCACTCTCTCCTACTCACCGAGTGTCACACAGCACACTATTGGGTGTCATGTGCAAAAAGTGCAGCTGAGTTATGATTGTGGCTGCTCTGATGAGCTCCAATAACAACTCAAGACATGTCAAAAGTTGCTCCAACACACATCATTGTGTTGTTCATAGGAATGTAACAAAATTCTGTGCCACAAAATTTTGCGATATAAAAAAAAAAAATGGCGATATAATATTCAATGGTTCACAAAAAAAAATCAAGTAAAAAAGACTGAAAAGAGCCCAGCAGAGGAATGCATTTGACCCTCCTGTGCTTCCCGTAGCTCAGAGGCCTCAATGTTTACAAGATGGCACATACCGCAGTAGTTCCGTTGACTCATAAGTCTGTTGTATGAAGTGATGCACCAAGAAAACAAGCTGTGGAACAGCAAACAAGTGAACTCTGCGGTCAATGCGTGATTGTCTGGATTCAAGCCATCGGCCACTTTAAACGGGGGCTTTAATTCCTCTTTAAAGCTGAATATAAGTGAATTCCTCTTTAACCTGACCTTGTATACACTTTATTCCTAATGGTAATTTAATTCCAAATTAAAATTATTTGCAAATTATTGATTCAGAATTAAATAATTTCTCTTTCTTGTAAACAGTAAACAACACTTAAAGCCGTTAAATTCATTCAACTTGTTTTGCGCAGGCACGACTTGTGGCGATGATGCATTTGGTGACGACATAATCCAACATTGTCGCCAGGGACTAGAGCCGACATAATAATAATAAGAGCCTTAAAAGACATGAATCTATTGAAAAGAGTGGATGGACGGAGGCATAAACATGCAGACATTAACACGGACACACAGACTTTTTAAACACATGGAGCTCAGCAAAACGGAGCCGACTTCACCGGACAGGTAATACTAAAACTCGGAGATGAAGGAAATGCATCCCCATAACTGCTGCACAGGCTGGAATATCACCAAGGTTATCATTGTAACGGTTGTTAGAGCGACTATCTTTACCAGGGAGCAAATATTTTTTCCTGGTTGATGTTTTCTGGAGTTTTACTGGGCTTTATTTACCAGTTAGTAGGTTATTACCAGTTCTATCTTTTCCGCTCCGTGGACCAAACTGTGTTATTGTTGAGTTGTTCAAAATAAAGGTGAAAACATTTCTGATGTGTGGTGTTCTGCTTTGCAGCTGACAATAAAAGTTTTGTCGTGTGTTTTTCCCGATAGACGTGATACATCACGTTCTCCCCCTGTCCAATCAGACTCTTCCCAGCCCCCAGACCTAAAGCAGATTTAACTACAGCCAAATAAACTGGTTTTCCATGTAAACCTCAATTTGGGAATTACTATTTCCATGTAAACACAAAGCAGAACAATTTAATTCCAAATGGTTTAATTCAGAATAACTAATTCCGAATTAAAAAAAAACATCATGTAACCGTGGCTATTGTGTCTGTTGAGCAGTGTTCCAATCTACCTTTATTTGTGAATCACACTTTCACAGTCAAATTGTTTTTCATTAACGAAGATTCGTTACACATTTGTTTCTCTTCACTGGGAATATTTGTCATGTTTTATATCGTATCGTGAGTTAACTATTTTGTTACACCCCTAGTTGTTTGTAGTAGTAAATAAAACCAAATTAAAGAAAATGTGGAGAAAAGCACAACAAAAATGTAAATGAAAATTAAAATCAAAGAAATCAGACAGAAGCCAATGTAAAGACTGCACTAGAATTGACTTCATGTCAAATCCAGCCGCACATGCCTGCTTCCCATGTATTTTAAGGTATTAATCTTGCAAAAAATGCATGTTTTTGTTTTGTTTTGTTTTTTTTTTTTAAGATCTTTCAACTCTCAAAGGTGTCTTCATACCATATCATTCTCAAGATCATTAACATTTCAAACAACTATAAAAAGGCATTACTTAATATCTGTAAACCAAACTGTAATGTCCAGCCTTTTTTAATATGATTAGATAGTGTAATGTTTTTGTAACTATACACCCTTCCTTAAAATAAATGTAAAGTTTAGACATGGGTCAGACTGTTCAGATAAGAATTTTTAACATTCTGGAGCATTTAAACATGTATTAGTCTGATTAAGATAGTCTACCACTTTTCTAAAGTTGACCATCGTCCACCACCAAGCCTTAGACTATGATTAACACTGTCTCGTTCCTGTCTCCTTTTCATGGACAGAGGGCCACACGCACACACACACACACACACACACACTGTTTATGAACCTAAGGGAAAGGCATGCCAGAATAGTCCAGGGTTTCACCGGAGAAGGATCTGTAGCTTTAATTTACCATTTTGTTATGTCTAAAAATGTATTTACTATTATGTAATGTCAAAAACATTTCTGGCATTGTCCCCTACTTAAAAATCCATTTCAAGGCAGATGGGACTGTGCATGGTATCAGACAGTCCCGTGTTTTTCTTATTAATAAGGACAGATTAAGAGATTTGCCATTTGACGCTCAAGCACACAACTGTCAAAACATCCAGCAGGAAAAGCCAGCGCTTTCCTTTCCCTTGGAGCAGCGCCCACTGAGAATACATGAATACAGATCTGTGTGAGTGGGCATATTTATGAGAGATAAATCTGTTTTTGGTGTGTGTGACTTCTCATTTTTATGCATTTTAGGATTAGGTTAGAATCAGAATTAGCCTGTGTTAGCGCACTCTTTATGAATGATGCACTTTTCTTTTGATTGTTGTCAAAACGCAGTGCATCAACAAAAGAAATCTGGAAAGAAGTCTGATTCTCAGGACCTCAGGTTGGCTGGGGTTTGTCTGTGATGGACAGCAGCTGTTAAGATGGTAAATATTGAATGAGAAGGCACATGCTTCTTACCTTGTATGACCTTTGAACCTTTCTGTGTTACAAATGCCTGCAGCCGCCAATGTCACAGTCAAGGCTGGCAGCACAGACATTGTCATGGATGTCACCATCTTGGTGCTGCCCACACTGCACAAACACCTCACCCCCATTTTACAACACCACCACACGACAAAGCCAGACAAATGATTTCGATTTGTCCTCTGCAGTCCAGCAAAGAAGTTATCGATACAATCCACCAAATGATGTCAAGGATTTGTCAGCAAAGCTTATGAATGACAAAAACAGCCCACCTTTCTTCCCCCCTCTCTTTCCTTCTGACCGAAAACACCTATACTGCAGGCCAAGAAGATTGAGAGCCAGGACACTTTATTGATTTCCTCCCCCGACATTCCTACCCTCACCTTTTTAAATAGAAGTTCAAGCTACAAAGGCCAGAGCAGCAGCTTTTGTGTGCTAAAATGTGGCTAAAAGCTTTCTGGAAGGTTGAGGGAAGGGATTGAATTGGATATTGCTGCCTCCAGCAGATGGGCTTTACAGGCAACTAAAGGGAAGAAGCCATGTTTGGCTGGGAGGCCAGCATCATGGTTGTTTGACTGTCAGGCTGACATCTCCGTGTCCCCTCCTGCCTTTAGCCTGGATTGTTTGTGAAAAAGATCAGGAGGATAGCGGGTAAATAGAATCAAGTTTGTGCTGCTGACAAAAGAGGGTGTTTGGAAGATAGAAGGGTGAAGTGGTGCTGGAGAGACACGCCCTGACAGATGGATGTAATGCCAAGGATGCTATGTCCCTTAGCGGACATACTAAATGAGGACTGAGGATAATCTGAGTGGCAGACACGACAAAATGGAGGGCAAACTACAAATGTGTTGGAAGGCATTTGGCACGTGGATGCCAAAAATTAAAAATCATTAAGCTAAGCAGAAAAGCGATGATCTCCAGCACACAGTGAACAATTTCATATCTGATTGATGCTTAGGGTCACCTTGTCCTAACTTCACTTCACTTTTGCTATTATTTTTGATCTGATAAACTACTTCGTTGTAGGTGACCTACAATTTTGTCATGAAATATTGTTAATAAAATAATTTAACTACATTTTTGAAACCTGAGAATCTTAAAGCTTTTGAAATCAGCACGTCAGGTTATAAGTGAGTGTTTTGTTTTGTTTTAAATGTAATCTCTGGCACACCTTCTGCATTAATAAGTCACAAATGGCACACTATCATAAATATACTGTATTGAAGTGTAAGCGTCTTCAAACTACTGTTTTTAAATAAAATATAATTTCACATATATTTGAAAAAAAGCTTTAATATTTCAAATAATAAATTGCCTAACCATTTTGAGGCAAAACAGGTCTCACCTGTTGATCTTATACGATGGTCAATATTTAGAGGTATATAAAAAAAAGACAATTACATTTTCATGTAAATTCATGGAATTGTAGCCAGGGGGCTATTTTCCATCCCCTGTCCCATTCAATTGCATCAATCATAATCCTAAACTGTTTTTATAACAAGGTGAGCCAGTATCTAAAGTCACTGAAGATGAAATAATTCATATTTTCTGTTATGACTGATTCATTTTAATAATAGATTAAAACCATCAGTTGCGATAATCTGACTTGTGCTTAAAGATAAACATATTAATGTCTGATTAATCTTTGAATAATATTATTTATTCTAAAATAGTAGTATACCTGCTTCAGTTATAATCCAAGTTCACCTGTGCAGAGGGACATTTGTTGCTTGTAATTACAATTTAAACTCTGAGGTCCAAAGAATTCCACTGCTGTGCTGCACATTGAAATGATCAATGATCACTTGCTTGGGGGAAAAAAAATGATTTTTGTCTTTTTTTGAAAAGGTCAAAATCAAACTACTTAGTTCAGTATTTTAAAAATCCACTCTTTTAAATCTAAATTCTTGAAAAGTGGATTATTCAAATTGTTTCGTACCAACCATTCGAGATAATAGTAAAGTTACAAAATAATATTTCAGTTTGTTTTTGCATTAAAATATATTATTCAATCCATATTATGTCCTGATCTTGTTAAGCAACAATGTGATTTGGGATTGAAAAAGGCTGAAACAAAATAGCGATTTGGAGGTATACCTTCTGTTTTACATTGGTGTGTCATAGGATATTAAAGAACACACAAAAGCAGAATCTAAGTATGAGACCAAATCATGTGGCCTTGTCCTCTGAGCATCACAGGAAAACACACAAGGACTCACAGCTCCTAAAGTAAGCTCTCTGACAAACATTGTGCTGATTAAGTCACAAGCCAGGCCAGGTCTGATAATGCTGACAGAAAAGACAAGACGAAACAGACTGGTTCAAGCAGGGGGCATTGAGAAGGCTTGAACATGACTACATCACACTGCAGGTGAAATACTGTCAGGGATGTCCACCCTGAACGAGTGTGATCTCTGTGCTCCACTGACCACCACTTTTATTGTTTTCAATAGGATCTATTTTCAAGTTTGAACCACATCTTAAAATAAACACCTCCCAAATACAGAGAGGTTACCACAGCAGACATCTTTTCTTAAGCTGAAAAACGTAAACGCTAATGAACACTTTGATCTTAGAAAAACAGGACGCAGAGCAATCAAACAATGTCTGATGTAATATATTAGCGTTATTAGAAAAGAGATGTCTACCAGTCGACAGTTTAGTTCAGGGGTCTGCAATATGTGGCTCTGGAGCCTCATGTGGCTCTTTGACTCTTGTGCAGTGGATCTCTATAGCTAAAAAAAAATAAAACAATTGTTACCGTGGCTCAGGTGGTAGTGGGTCGTCTTCTGATCGAGAGGTTGGGGGTTCGATCCCAGTACCTGACTATGTGTCAAGTGTCCTTGGGCAAGACACTGAACCCTATGTTGCTCCCAGTGGTCGACTAGCACCTTGCATGGCAGTCCTGTGTGAATGTGAGAGTGATTGGGTGAATGAGCTGATGTATAAGTCAAGTCCATTTTACCATTTACTTCTTACAGAGGGTATCAATGATAAATGACATTGACACCAAATAAAATCATAATATGACAATTTGTCAACCTAAAAATAAATTGCATTGCACAATATCTGTAATCAACATCAACTTTCCTTATTGCACCTGTGGGTAACCTTAAGTTTTGAATCCTTGGTAAGATTACTAAGCCCACAAAAATGTTTTATTTGTGTGGGAAAATATTCAATTAACTACCGACTATGTGCCAGCTTAATATGCATCCTTGATATGTTGCAAGGAATTAGCAATTAGTATGTGTTGACCAACAACCAAATGTGTAAAAAACATTGAGAAGGCATTTTTTTCAGCTCCAGAAGGACTTTAATCCAGGTGAGATTAGGCAAAATGCCTCCTTTGAGAATAAATGTTGCAGACAACTGGTTCAGTTTTATTCTTCTCTGGAGCCACTTCTCAGTGTACTACTCAGCAGTTTAAATGTGTTCGTTTTTTCAATCCTGTCTGGACAAAGTCACAGATCTACATGTACAAAGCATGTAAAATATCCCACCTTTTTTTCATTCCCCAATAAATTAAATTAAATTAAGCTCTTCTCTAAACCAGTTTGGGAGCAAAGGTTTTTGCTTTTTTCCAGCCACGGATGATTCTGATATGACATCAGACACAAGCAAAATAACACCCTGACAACATTTTTTTCTTTACTGATGAGCACAAGCTATTGCCAGGAAAATGTACTAACTATAGCACATTTCATTAGCAATGAGAAAGTTAAATGACACACATATTAGTATCTACTAGTAGTACTGAAAGATAACATTTTTAGATTTTTTGTTGAGTAGATGTTTTTATCTACAGAACACTCTTTTTTAACTCCAAATGCACTATCTTCATGTATTGTATATTTAAATGCATTAAAATACAGTTACCACACTGTGGGGTCAGTATTATGTTTGGATGACTATTGAATCTCCCACTCTCAGGTATTGGAAGTTGGATCCACCCAAATCATCCTCGTGGGTATAAACTAGAGATCGACCAATGAGTTTTTTAGGGCCGATGCTGATACCGATTTTTTTTCCATCGGCCTAAACCAATGACCGATACGGACTGCCGATTGTCTTGAGCCGATATTTGAAGCCGATAGTACTTTAGCTCCCTCAATTTACAACATAAAAATTACACAAAGATGATAAGAAATGGTACAAGTCTCAATTAAAAGAAAGGAATGTTTATTGAAATTAACAAAGGTGAGGTAGAACGATGTCAAGTAAAAAATATTTATCAAATAACAAAAACAGGGGATGTAGAACAAGAACAAGTAAAAAATAGAGTGAGACATCTCATGAAATATTATGAAAGAGAACTGTTCGTCCTTGTCCTAAAAATAGCTTTGACAAATAAGTTGGCCTGACTTATGGCTGTCTGGGGCTCAAGGAGATCTGGCTCACTTTGGGGTGCTCGGTCGGTGCGCCTGCGGGCCAGCGGGGCGACTTGCAGCATCCCCTTGGTGCCCTCGGCAACTATGGGCGTGGTCGTCGTCCCTGGGGTCTCGGGCGGGTGGCTCTCTGGGGCCTCCCCTCGGGGGGTTGGGTACTTGGGTGTGGGTGGGTGGGGCAGGTGGGATGCTGGCGGGGGGCCTTGGGATTGGGGGTTGGTGTCGGTGGCGGGATGCGCTGGGTGCTCGGCTGCTTGGGGCTTCCTAGGATGTGTGTGTGGGGGCGGTGGCTGCCTCTCCGCCTGGGATCTTGGGGGCATCTGGGGGGCTGCTCGGCCGTGGGGGGGGTGGCCGTGGAGGGGTGGCCTGGGGCTCCCTGGCCCCCGCTCTTTCTGCTGGCATGGCTGCATCTGCGAGCCCGGGGCAGTTCCTGGGTTTGCGGCAGCGGTTTTTGCACATATACTGGACTACGATGCACTGGCACGCCTTGGGATGTGAGATAAAACTCATACTGGGCTTTAGACAGGTTAATCCCAAATACCTGCTTTAGGTACTACCACTCACTTATTCCCCCTGTCCACAGCTAACACCATTAAAGCTAAGCTTCACACTTGTCACTATACTGGCTTGATTACACAACATAATAAGCACAATATGTTCTACAACTTCACATCTCACCCTCACTGTAAAATAATCTATTCTTCCCCACCCTTTACTTTTCCTACCTTGAGTCTTTCCCTTTCCTCCCCCCCCACCTAGGTGTAACACTGCTCTCCCTTTTTATATCCTCCCTATAATAAAATATTTCTCACGCTTCTTTGGGAGGGCTGGTGATGGTCACAATTAAGCAATAAAATAAATCAATTTATTTGATTGCAATAACAAAACGTGCATTGCTGTCTCATAATGATTGCACTTCTTGTAGTGTTGACCTTTGACAGCATGTGCAGACAAGGTAAAAATAAATAAATTAGAAGTGCGACACGCCACGTGGACCCACGGAACCGCTAAGTTAAACGGTTAAAAAATGCTTTGTTAGTTTAAAACCTGTTGGGATTGAAGAGCTTGCTTCACGCTCTGCTAGTGGGGGGAGGGGCTCTGCACTCTGTCTGCGGCAACATGGAGCCCTGCAGCAGCCGTTCTGTTTATAAAGGGGATCGGCGAACACAGCAGCGTGCATCGGCCGATGCCGATACACATAAAACATGCAAAAATTGGCCGATTAAATCGGTCGAATAGTATAAACATTTCCCATGTGACAGAATACTTTTAGGCTTTTTTGTAATAAAATTGGCAGATATTTTAGATGTAGGATTATTCTGATGGTTCTATAGCATTTAGGACAAAGAGCAGAACAAGATAAACAATGATACTCAAAGGATGGAGTATGAAAGAGATAATGTAACACACTAACATTAACATAAAAGCCACATTTCTGTATTAAATCATTCAATCAGAATATTGAAATATTTACCAATCAGCAGTGTTGGGAACGTTACTTTAAAAAAGTAATTAGTCATAGTTACTCACTACTTGTTCCAAAAAGTAACTGAGTTAGTAATTGAATTACTCGATAACAAAAGTAATTCATTACCAGGGAAAGTAACTATTTGCGTTACTGTTAAAAAAAAAAAAAGTTACTATATGTCAAATAATTCAGTTTTTTTAGATGCGTGTGTCGTGAGGTGCTTCATTAATTTTGAGTTGCTTACAACGGATGTGGACAAAGTCTTCTCTCTTGGATATAATGAACACTTCACATACACGTTCTTGCCTTTGACCACAATTAATTTACAGTAGTGTTTGTATCGACACCTTAAAAATGACAACTTTTCATCAGACTGCTCCACGCTCGCCATCTCTGCTGCTTCATTTAATCTGCAGTGTGTGTGTGTGTGTGTGTGTGTGTGTGTGTGTGTGTGTTGGCACATGTGTAAAAACACTGGCTCTGATTGGCTACCATGACACATGATGCCGCCTTAGCCAATCATAATTGCTCACCTTGTTTTTAACCCACCTCCTCACTACAGCTGAGTAAGAAACCAGGGGTGCTTTTGGATCACAGTTTATTCAATCAATGCATGTAACGCACCGCATTTAACATCCAGTTACGATAACGGTGTTGTAGCGGCGTAAAAAGTAATTTGTTAGATTACCCCGTTACTGAAAAACAAACACCGTTACCTAACCCTGCTAATTACAAGGATTTTTATTACACTAGCTACAAAGATTCCTACAGAAGGCGCTCATCATATACATATAGGAAATTATATTAGTCGATGTGACCATCAAGTTTCTAGTTTAAATTAATGGCTAATACATTAAAATGTGACTTTCAGTCTTGGTGATAGTGACTCAATGTTGTAATCCCTACCAGGATTGACAATCAAAATATCCTTTGTAGGGACCGTTTGTTGACCTTGCTTTGACTTCGACTGAGTCTTCTAACTGAAACCCTGTTCCATACAACATCTTTCACCCATTTCTTACTCTTTTATCTTGGCTCTCTGTCCCCCATTAAATAACATCCCTACTTTATATTTACAGAGGCTTATGGAATGGGGACAGGGCACATGGCTGCCACTCCTTGGATACCCAATCTGTCTGCCACTTATCTGAAGGATTACTGCAGTGAGGGCAAGCTACCGAAGATTAGAGACAAAGGCCAAATTAAAACAGGGCCTATCAACAAACACTAGGACACGATGACAGGGAGGTGATCCAATTACACCGATAACCCACTGATCCCCATGTGCTGCAGGAGACACTGGAACAAACAGAGGTAAACAGATATACACTCATGCACCGCAGCACACGCCAATAGAGATGCATAAGCACAAGCATGTGGATACTTTGTCAAGAGCCATATAAGGGACAAACAAAACAGGGTTGTCACTACAGTGTTATTGGATTTTTCATTAGTCACTATATCTAACTTCAATGATGGGATTGTTTTAGGTTCAGGTAAAGGTTTGGATACTTTTGTAAACATGAAACCAGAAACACTTTAAAATGATCTTTCTTATATACTTCCATTCAAAGGATGCTGACATCATCTACTGCACAACACAGCTACATGCTTCTAAGAGTCAATCTAGTTTCTCAGTAAACATTGCATGACATGTCAGAAAGTGTCAGCTGAAAAATTTCTGCATTCTACACAATCAATTTTGTTTAGGAACAGTCTGATTTACTCCCCCGAGGGCTGGTGATGGTCACAATTAAGCAAAAGAATAAATGTATTATCAATATATATATATATATATTTTTTTTTTTTTTTTTGCAAGCACAAAACATGCATAGATGTTTCTCATAGTGTTAACTTTTGAAAACATATGCAGACATGATCATTTAAAAAAAAGTCATGATAAAACTTGGTCAGAGAGAGCATCAGTATTTTTGTAATGCAAAGTAAACTTTAAAATTAAATTACAATATAGGTGATATTTTTATTATTTTCATCGCCTGAAATATTAATCACAATACATCACAAATCTCAATATTCCAGGCCTAGCTCTGATGACAACTCGACTATGCAATGCTCCATTTCAAAGGTGGGTGTAACCTTCTTGAGACACATAACATCAAAAAATACTGAAAGCCATAGCAACTAAATCATCGTCACACAAAATGGGACCAGACCAGACAGGAACGCAGAAATAGCATACAACATTATCTATCTATCAGAGATTCAAATTACCAAGTCACATTCATTTATAATGAGGATTTGTCCAAATAAATAGATTTCCTTTTCTGGTTTCATCACTGCACAGTAGTGATGGTACCATTTCTACAGACAGTGCATCCTTTAAAAAAAGCCAAAATGCTGAAACTTGCTCAGAAGTGAGTGACATGAAAGTATGATCTTATTGTTGGCTCTGCGGCTGTCCACAGAGCCAACACAAGCCATCCACCAACCTCCAACTCTCCTCTCAGCCAATGGAAGTTGAGCTTATTACAGCCAAAGCCTCATTGTATTAATTGAAGGCGCACTTAACACACATTCCCCTCGCTCTATAAAAGCAGAGGACTCATCACACTCTCTGACCGTTTTTGCCTCCAGCTATACAGGTAATTGAATTGTGGCAGGTCCCTCAGTAAGCTGGCATGTTTTAATAACTTCACTAGATTATGTTTCTTATGTGTGTCTTAAACGTTCTTTTCGTAGGGCCAGTGAGGATAGGGAAGGTCAAATGTGATAATAGCAATCAGAATAAGGGGCCATATTTCTGGCCCAGTGTGAGGACTAGACATAATCACAAAGGCTATCATAATGTCTATCCAATGTGAGGTTCATCAATGGACAAATTCAGAGAGAGTAGCTCCAATTCAGGTGATACATCAGTAAGTATAAAAAGGGTACAAGTAATTTTACACTGCACACTTTCACTGGACACAGTGGAAATAAACAGAGAACGACAAACCGCCACATTTTGCTTTCGGAGGAAGCTGCAATAGAAGGAAACCAATACAAGCACAGCAAGAATATTTTTACTCAACAGGAAAAACACTCCTTGATAAAGACTGGTATCCTGTCAAATTAAAGCCTAAACTTCAGCGGCTGTAGGAACCTATTTGGAAATGAATTAATGACTGAACATTTCTTTCAGTGATGTTCTCCTATTTTATTTACTATCACTTGGGGTGATTATATTTCAGCCATACAACATAATCTACAATGCATTCAATATGAAAAAGTTGGCAATGCGGCTTTATGGTATGAGATCTGAGACATGCTTACAGTTTGAAAATGTTAAAGTTAGATGAAATATGGCAGATACTCCCAACCTTTTACTTGTCATGGCCCCATTTTTAGATCACAAATTTCTGGCGACCCCCGGACACTTCTCTAAAATTAATTTTTTTTTTATCACATTTGTAAAACTGTGTTACAAATACAGAGTTGCCAGTATTAGTGCACAATAGAAACAAATTTGCACCAGCTCAGAATTTTTTTTTTACTGCATCTTATTTTAACTAGATTTATATTTGACAAAGTGAAAGTATAGAAATACCATTGTTTGAGATTGTGTGTCTGGCGTTAAAGTTGAGCTTTCTCCCTCTTCCTGCACTGTATATCTATTTATGTTATATAATGTATTGTTTTTTAATTGTGCAAAATAGATCAATTAAAAACAAAAAAATAAATAAATAAATTAAAAAAATACTTTTAACTCATTCAGTGCCAACCATTTTCAGAATTTCAACCCCCCTCAGTGTCGTTTTTGAGCAATTTGATTGATTTTTAAAGACCCACAGAATATTTTGTACTATGACTATTTGAAAAAAAGAAAAAAAAAAACGCTGAGACAGGGATTTTGATTGCAAAATTATTATTATTTTGCTATCTGGGTCAGAGTGAAATGGATTACTTACTGTAAGTCTCCCCCGTCAGTCTCCACACATGCAACTTCCTCCTTCCCCCGGACATGCCGAGTGTCACCGCTTGACCCGTTTTTTGATCGTTTTATCTCACCATCGCCACACTCTCCAATAGTCCACTTAAGTTCCACACATGCTCTGGTCGAGTGTGCGCTGCAGTGAGCTGGTGGGAACTTCAGCATCAACTCTCGTAGCGCCATTTTCTGTTTCGTAAACTCCTTTTCTCTGCCTCTGAGCTCTGTCCATCACGGGTGATTTCTCATCCAAAGGTTGAATACACCTACATGTCACCTATTATTTTGCTATCTGGCTCACAGGCTTACTGTGAGCTGCTGGATACTTCACAATATCACTTCATAGCGCCATAATCTCCCGTGTCCCTGCTTCTTCCTCCTTAGCTAATGGTAGCATCATTGGCTAATCTATCATCCAAAGGTGCGTTGCTGCCACCTTCAGGGCACAGTTGGTTACTACATCACACAACAGTTTAGATATTGATGAGGGACCTCCGCCAGGGTGTTTTCTAGTAATTTCCGTGATAAATGCAAATGATGAATTATCTCGTCAATGGCACTGAGTGTGTTAATGAGTATTGTTTTATTTTATTTTATTAGATATTTCAGGCAACCCCATTTTAATTGTGTTTCCAAGTGACCCCACCAAGGGTCACAACTCTAAGGTTGTAAAACTCTGCTCTAAGGACACTGCTGCAATTAAAAAAAAAAAAAAAAAAAAATCATTAAGAAATATCATTTTAATGAGTAATAAGGTTGAAAAACTCTGATTTATGAGGTCAGCATTATGGCGGCCCGTGCTGGACTCCCTACACAGGAAAGGCTGGAGCCGTCTCTATTTTCGGAGATGACTGACATCCTTTAACATCTGCAGGACTATGCTCAGGATGTTCTACCAGTCTGTTGTGGCTAATGCTATCTTTTATGTTGTTGTTTGCTGGGGCAGCATGTTGAAGGAGACGTCAACAGACTGAATCACGAGGCCACTGACGTTGCGGAGGATGAAACTAAACTCTGACTATAAGGTCGCTGTTAAACTCCATCTTGTTTTATCTTTTCAATATTTTTTTTAACTTAATTTCCCCAGGAAGTCAGGCTTATTTGGCCTTCTTGATCAGACCTGGCTTTCACACTGACAGACATAAGCAGATAAGCACAAATGGATCAAAGGTCACAGTGCTGAACAAACAGGAGATAAAGTAAGATATTTTCCATAAATAAATGAAACAATCCATGTGCCTTTCATTCTTTGGTTATTTTGTTTTAAAACCAAATCAAAATAACAAATAAACTGTGTGGTTATTTTTAAAAATAAATCTGGTTCTGTTTGTGTGATTTTTGGATATTTACGGGAAACTAGGACAAGAGCTTCATGTTTTAATCAATCAATCAATCAATCAATCTTTATTTGTATAGCGCCAAATCATAACCAATGGTATCTCAAGGCACTTTACAGTAGAGCAGTCTTAAGGACGGACTCTTCATTTTATGGATACACACATATGCATATATACGTTATTAATCTCACCACAGAGGGACCCACAGATGAGGGTGAACTTTTTCTCTTCAGAGTTTGATAAAAAATGATCTTGTAGCATGTTGTCTACCTCACACCGATGGCAAAGAGGCGTAATTTAGGCATCGATGACGTTTGGTTAAAGAGTCATTGATGCTGGAAGTCCAAATCAGTGAATATTGTGCCAACTTTACCGAATAGTCCAAATAGTATTCAAATAAACTGTTGACTGAATATCGACTGTGAGACTGATGTGAGGAACAATAGATGTTAGAACTTCTACGACTTGACACTTTTGCAAAAACAATTACACAGCTTTGTTGAGGGCAGTAAAAATATTTATTTTGCACGCTATAGCATACAGTATATACACTAACAGCAGCCAACAACACACAATAGTTGACCACAAGAAACAAGGAGCACCATTAGATTCATTACACCACTTCTGGTTTTTTTAATCACATCATGTGAATGATCTACGTAACATCCATTTTTTTGGTTTTGATTAATTTATGTATTAGGAACATTTCAATTCACCAGTTCACCAGTAATGTGACTTATGCGCTGCACTTTTTTTGTCCAGGAGCAAAACTCCGCCCACTCATCAGTTTATCTGCATACTATTTGGATTGTAACACTGTTTGATAAAGTTGGCAGGTATTCACAGATTCTTACTTCTGGCATCAATTACTATTTAACAAAAATCACACCTCTTTACCATCAATGTGAGGTGGACAACATGATACAAGATCATTTTATCAAACACAGCAGGGTGAAAGTTTGTCTGTTGGTCCCTCTGTGTGGTGAGATTAACATGAAGCTCTCGTCTTAGTTTCTCCGTAAATATCCAAATATCACACAAACAGAACAAGATTTAATTTTCAAAAGGAAAAACATGGCTTGTTTGGTTTTTGATTTTTCTGTACTTCTGTTTTGGTTTTATGGCAGTAAAACAAAATAACCACACCGTTTATTTGTTATTTTAATTTGTTTTTGAAATGGAACAACCAAAGAATGAACAGTACGTGGATTCGAAACATATAAGATTAATCAGTTACATTATACAACGTGATGGATAGAGAATATAGGGACAACCTGATGATAGAAAGAGGCTACATCAGATATTCACCAAGATGCCTATTTACATGATACCATGCTGTAAGTGATGGCTAGAGCAAGTAGGTGTCTGAAGGAGCAAGCCAAACATGTTATTCACTTTGTGCGTGTGCTCGCTCACGTGTGTGTCTTCCTTGTCAACTCACTGGACAGGTGACATCTCCTCGCCTTGTGATTAGTATGTCACCATCTTAACATGTCGATGGAGACATTGCTGGACACATCTACATTTATATATAAATGCAAATTCCAACTCTGCCCATCCTCCTACCTTCATACACCTTCACCATGTCGCTTTGACAGGTTAGGATTGATTTGGTCACTCCCTGTATTGAGAAACATCAGCGGAATGGTCCACAGCTTCACCTTGGAGGCTTTCCGTGCAGTCATGAGATGCATCAAATCATAGAGAAATACTTGAAGACCATGGAAGGATATGACAGTCACAAAATGTCCCAATCATAGAGAGTTTGTATCATTGCCATCTCTTCAACTTTTTTCGTCTTTCATATTCTAATTGTGTGTGTCTGCGGTCCTCATCAGAGCTCAGGGAGCAGTGACAGGCGAGTCGCTGTGCTGTCAGTTCACACACTCTGATTTAGGATCGGCTCTGAGCCCCTCAGTGATTATGTCATCTCTCATGTCGCATTTCCCTTGACTGACAAAAATGTTTAAATTTTATGATGAGAATTTTTTAATGCCATCTTTAAATTCGTTTTGCTACAAAAACTGTCAAAAGTATGGACAGTGGATTTTTTTACTTTGACAT
Organism: Gouania willdenowi; assembly: GCF_900634775.1. NCBI lineage: Eukaryota > Metazoa > Chordata > Actinopteri > Blenniiformes > Gobiesocidae > Gouania > Gouania willdenowi. The sequence continues at coordinate 34,300,589 of NC_041056.1, read as the reverse complement.
TAAAAAAACTGATTACACAAACAAAATATGAAACAGACAAATTTCAGGTGTTTTAAACTAGAGTGTGAATATTACATTGTTTTAATTCAATTGCTTGAATCTGCCGGCACTTTCCTACCCTGGTGCATTCTGCAGTTTAAAGTTTAATTTATTCAGAGTTAATATAAAGCAACACCAAGTGTTTCACCAGTCATGGGGATGATAATAGAGCATAGAATACTATTATTTTTAGATAATATGACCCTTTACATTTTAAGTTTAAGGGGCAGCCTCTCCTAATGCTTGTTTTGCTGCTAAAAGCTATCAGCTGTCTGTCCTCTCTTTTTCCAATAAGACTTCAATTAGATACTTGGACACCCAAAAGGTGTGAATTAGAGGACAAGAATTATCTTGGAATAGGAAGTAGTGCAGATGTATAGTCATTGTCTTAGAATTATTTGTTGAGAGGCTCAGGATTCAAGAAGCAGAAATACATCTTTTTGTGAGATTATATTGTATATGATGCAAAATATTTTTTTAGAATAACTTTTTTTTTCAATTTAAAAATAAATAAATTAAAAACATATTTTATATTTCAAAATCACAAGAACATGAATTAATAAATTGTTGAGAGCCAAAAAGTCTGGAGGGGTACACATGGACAATATCTGGATTTGTAATGATCCTTCAGATTTGGTGTCTACCTACTAAATATAATGCCATCATCACTGGCAGAGTGAGTGTAGACTGCTCTGCAACTACCAGGAGACACGAGCCATGGTTGAGACTCGGTAGTTAACAGTTATCACCTAGCAGAAGGTAACAACACAGAGTCTGAAGCAGTATTTCTTAAACTGTTTCAGACCAAGGACCACTTACCCAATAAAATATAATATACAGCATTGTATCAATATTTAGTTAAAGTTTGAATGTTTCAAAGCTTTATTTGCAAGCATTTCAAAGCCTCACCCTCATTCCCCCCAAAAAATCAAAATTGCAAGTAGTTGCCATTGTATTTATTTCTGTGTTTTTGCAGGGTTTCACAGCTCGAACCAGGTTGTTGTTTAAAGTTGGGAGGAGCACAGTTATTATTTTACAACCATTGTCCAATGGGAGCCCCAGGGTCCCAGCCAGTGACACCCCTGTTATTGGTGAGACTATCCCATGTATAGACACTCATATCAGGGTGGAAGTGTGGCCCTGGTGGTGTGTGTGTGTGTGTTTTTTTTTTTAAAGATTTCTCAATTTTGCGTTTCCAATTAAAAAACATGGTTGGGGATGAGGAACACAATAGTTTTAGTCCCTAAAGGCCAGAGTCATCAATACAAACACTAAGGGACACGGTAATGCAGGCCTGCACTGATGCACATGCAGCTGTAAACACCAATAAGGGAGAAAACACCTGCACACATGTACTGTAAGCATGCATTCACACACATACACAACTACAATTTTTTTTTGTTCACTCCCTGCTCATGACACACACATTGATACTAGAATGCAAAGAGGTGTTAATTATAAACAGGAAGATGAGAACTTTCAGCTGTAACTTCGTGGGGCTGTGGCAAGCTCAAGGCTCATTGCACAGATCAAATATAATGTGTATCAATGTGATGCACTGAACCACTGCAGATACTCAAATCACCTCCCATTAGATCAATAGCTACAGAATCTGGATGTGGAATGGCACAACAAGCCACTTAGTCTACATGGTCAACATTGAATTTTGCAACAAGAATAAGCAAGATCTCCACTCAGTGATCTACACCAGCGCCATGCTGAAAAATCAAGATGTCCAAAGGAGGTGATATATAAGGAACAAATGTAGATACACAGGATCTCCTTGTATTGCATGGAGAACAAGAGCACTAAGAAAGAACCATCACCAAGTTTAGAGGTACTGTATCTACAATGTCCTCCGGATCATATCCAAAGTTGATTTTGTTTAAAACTTTTTGAGATATTCTGCTAACAAACATTCACATAAACAGATGGACGGACAGACCAGTGAAAACAGTACCTCCTTGGTGGAGGTAATTACAACGCAAGTCCAGCATCCTGAGTCTACTTGTAGAAGTAGGAAAGCACTATGGACCACTATCCAAGAATAAGTTACTAAATACTTTACAAAGAACATCGTAAAATAAACCAAGCAGGTCGCGCCCGGGGTGATCTACTAGATGAACTACTCTGGCAGAAAGGGAATGAGGACCCATGTTTCCTCCCAGAAACATACCAAAAGGGAAATGTTTCTGATTGGAAATTACCAATGGAAAACAGTGAATGTACATGACAGAAATAAATCCTACCAATGGTTGGGGTGAAAGACGGCAATAGGACACTGATCTTGACAGTACCCTGAGCATTATATGATCTGTAAGGGCTGGGATCTGGGTGTAGATGGGCGTGTGCTGGGGGCAAGGACTAAAAAACCATAACCAGGTAGCTGCATTATTATATTGGTATGTATGTGTAGAATATGAGTTTGAGATCTCTTTGTCCAGATGGAAAAACACCTCAAATGGTGGTTAACAATGACAGAGCAACAAGACTGACAAACTGGTGATATCCACCCCTGCAGTCATAATGGTGGTTGACAAACAACAGAAGAAGGAAGTTAAGATAGACATAACCTCAGGAAGAAGTAATACGAGAAACTGGAGAAAAACCAGTGATGGAAGGAGTTGAAGAACATATGGGGGTTAAGAAAACAGCTGTCTCTGTAGTTTGTAGAACACTTGAGGTTGTGACTCCGAACTAGGACAATGCCTACTGATTCCTCTAGAACAAGATCTGGTCCAGAACAATGCAGTTCTAGGAACTAAATATAGTACATGACCCTCACATTTCTAGACTAGAAAACTGAAGCTGAAAGGGAGCAGACACTACCCAAAAGGGGAGTTAAAAAAAATAAATAAAATAAAATAAAAAAATAATGTTTATTCTACTTAGTCCACATGTTGTGGTTAATAGTGTTGTAAATCATCTGAATTCCTTACACGGTCATAACATTTCTTAACACAGCTGCTGAAAAAGAATGATTACAAACAAAATTAGAATCCAAATGTATCAAAATGCACTGGTATATAAAGGAAAATGGGAAACCATTTACTTTTCCCCCGAAGGCTAAAACAACACGAGCTGTACAGTACGCTGCATTCAATAATGATGCATTTAATTAGCTGTTCTATTCTTCAACTGCTTTCTTAAATGGTTTATGAAATGGCTCATTCAGAAAGTACTGTCAAAAAATGCATTTAATTGTTTAGTGAGCTTTTCAGAGGCACCATTGATGGGAGCAGATGGTGTCAGCAAGCTGCATCAGTGGCAGGTGATGTTGCTCTGTGTATGTGCTTTGGGGGAGTGAGTGAGCTTTAGTTCATCTAAACACCCCACACCTTTGATAGTCAAGTGGATTACACCTTGTGTTCAAACAGGGAGGGAGGACAGAAAGTGGCAGAACACAAAATAGAATTAGAAGGCTGCCTTCATTCATTTATTGTTAACTCTTTCTAGTTCATTACGCCTAATCCCTGTTAGGACGGCTAAAAGGAGTGGACCTGAATGGATCCAGGCTGTGCTGGGGAGGCCCCCTAGATGGGGAGCTGGTTCTCAGGGAGGGCATGTGTGCCTATTGTGGGAGTCTCAGGGGTTAATCCAAGATAAAGGAAGAGGGAATCAGATGCACAAGGGGTGAAACATGTCTCTTCTGCCGGGTGCTCTTTTAGTGTGGGTGCTTTCTGCCCTGCAGAAATCCTGAAGTATTTTAGTTGGTCCCTTTGACAAGCACGACGCTGCAGAGGCCTTTTGTGAATCAATCCGACGCGTGCACACACACACACACACACACGCACACACAAACACACACAGGACAGGTCATTGATGCTTGTGTTAATACAGATGTACATGCCAATAAAGCGTTTTAATCAGGACACAAGAGGGAGGGATTGACTTTTAAAGAAGACATACAGCCCTGCCTTCCTTAACCCCAGAGGAGCTGTTTGCTCTGCAGTGCACTGACTCTTCATTTTCTCTGTGGTTGACCCTAGACACATTTTCAAACAAATAAAAGAAAGGAACAGTAAATATAGTAAACATTTTATTTATTTAGCATGTTCTATCCTTAGTGGCAGCCAAAGTCGCTTTACAAATTTAGTTAAAGAATGAAAATATTAGATAATGTTGCATTTCTCTGCACATCTGAAAAACCAGATGTTCTTTTTCTTGGTTTATAACAGTGAAAAGATTTTCAACATTTGCAAAAAATAATCATTGAAAAAATACAATGTTAAGGTGATGCTTTACTTTAGCGACAGTTCTATTCAAATCAACCCAGATAATACAAAAGTACTAATGTCACTGAAACTGTTCACTGCTAATGTACATTCACACAACACCAATAACATCCAATTCTTTGATCAGTCCATCACAAATACTGAGTAACACTCATCCAATACTATTTGAAGGATTGTGAAAAATCTTTCAAAACTATTTTTTAATAATTCAAGGGTAAAAATACTTTTGATGGTGCTTTTAAGACAGTCAAGCACAACATTTTTATTTGTCAATGATGTATGAACTTATTTTCTAGCAGAAGTGCGGAACAATACCAATTTGTTATGGAATTTAATGCTGATGATGTACATGATGTGAGACGAACGGCTAAGGTGGAGCAGTTGGAAATGGTATGGATGGACAAATGGAGTGAATATTGAAGATACATTGAACTAAGAAGGCTACTGTTGAAGCTGCCAGGCAGGAGGAACAAAGCAAGACTTACATTATTGAATGTGAACTTAGAAAATAATTAGTTGCAATAATGTGGTACACACTTTACATTTTGATTGATAGAATGAAATGTCTGTGCACTTTGACGCATTCCCTGCAGGGGGAACAGTGGGTTGCCACATTGGGACACCAGGAGAGTGTATTCTGAGGGGTTAAAGGTTTTGCTTAAGGACCCACAGTGATATTGATTGGAGCAACATTCAAATTAGTGGCCTTCTTCTTATACGGGTTGTAATTCTTGAACCACTAACCCACCAACCAGGAACCCCATCAGCTCACAATAAAAACAAAAGGTGTGAGAAGAGATGGAAAAATGGGCTCAGACACACCTATTTCAGGAAATGTTGCTCCTATTCAAAAAGTCCATTGCCAGGAGTATGTACTTGTCAAACTTACCACAGAGATGAGGTAACAGATTCTGAAGAACATCGTCATCCTGGGACCTTTATGCACTTTATGCATCAGCATCTTCTGACCCCCCTCTGTAATTTTACATTACCTTATCTTCTCCAATCATGTAACATTTGTAATATTACCATAAACAGTTGACTGGAATATTTACTGGCAAGGAATTACAGTATTATTTGAAGAGTTGAAGACCACTTTGATAAGTGTCTAGCAACAATAAGGTATGGTAGAGGGTCTTTCCTTTATTAAAACAGGTTAATTAACTCAAGTGTCCATTTTTTTTTCATACGCAAAAACCATTTGTTAGGCTTATAATTAGCATAATAGTTAGTCTGCACTGCAACAGCCCTTAAAATTCAGCCAATGTTGTTAAGAACATACTAATCAACTTAAGATATGATATGATAAAGTAAGATCTATGGCTGCTTCGAAGGCAAAGGGATGTTTACAGAAAATGCTTACTTAATTTGGCTTTAACTCCTGTTTGGTAAATATAATCTATTTTCTAAGGCAGTGGTTCTGAACTGGTCTCACCCTGGGACCCACATTTTGCAACGGTCATTAAATAAATAATAAACAATTGTTTTTTTTGCGAATTCAACCAACCAAATTTAGTTTTTCAAAAATAGCTGTTGAAAACACATATATAATCTTTTTTTAAAACATAAATGTATGTATTTTCCTGTGCAACATACATTTCACAGCATGCCTGTCAAAAGAAAAGTTTCTTTCAAAATAAAAGTCCAACATGAGAGGCTATTTATTTATTTTTAAAAAGCTGTCCGCGACCCACCAAGTACAGGTACCCGACCCACCAGTTCAGAATAACTGTTCTAATGAATATCAAAAAATCAGTCCAGATTTTTTTTTTGCACCTGCTTTACATTTAATTACTAAATTTCACACATGGTAGAAAGATCTCAATAAAAAAAATATTTTTTTTGCCACAACTTGAGAGTAAATTCATGCTTTAGTTCCTCAGTTACTTACAGTCACTGCTAAAGAACGCAAACCTAAGCTCATATATCAAAACCTGCATTCCCACTCAAGGTACCTTTGTATAGAAATGATTTCCCTGTAATAATGTTGTTGATGTTACCTTAATAAATCTTAGTGCTTACAACTGTATCGACATATCTGGAACCCACAAACGTTATGGGTAAGTAATATCCAATTAGAGTTAGGACAATTGACCTTTGACTAAGTTAAAAATAAACTTAACTCAAACTTTGATTTGCTGTGATCTAAAAGGAACAAAGATTTGATTAAAAGAACCCACAAACCTACTCTCACAGCTTTTTCCTTTTTTTTTAACAACTGGAAAAAAATATTTCTGGAGCAAACCAGTCAAGTGTGAAACCGTGGCATTAAAGCAATGCAAAATACCATCAAATCACAATGAATCAAGCTTGCAGAGCATTACAGTGGCCACAAGATTATTGTCTATTACATGGAAACATTACTGCCTCTTGTCAGTCCTCATTAAACTGCGTTCAAGGGGTGGGTCTGAAATCCCTAAGTTTCTAAATTGGTATTTTATTCCCTGAGGTACTTTTGTTCATGTGAAAAAGGTTGCAAAGCGTTTGATCTGTCCTAATTTCAATTAATTAGCCACAATGGTTGCTCAGGGAGTCCCACAGGGCAGAGGGAAAAATAGGCTGAAGGAAAGTGAACATCAGAAAAGTGATGGGACAAGTGGCATCAATAACCTGTTAGAGACCCATTAGCGGTCTAAATAGCTCTCCCAAAGTCGCAACACTTTAACACACGACCTGACGCCTAATTACTGGGCAAAGTATCCATTACAGTCCCCAAGTTGTTGCCCTCCCTGCATTCCTCTTACTTTTGACTGCACCAGTCTCCGTCATAGTCCAATTAGCAATCAACACGATTATGGAAAAGTCCACATCAGTTGTGCTGTCTAGGATTCACTCTGCTTTAAGAATGAACATTTCCATCATCAATTTCTATCTTTTCCTGTTGGAGACCATCAGTGTTGTGTGACAAGCTGATCAAAGGGCAGACCTTGAAAGTGCATTATATATTTATAAGGATGATGCAAAACTTTGGCAACAGTTGTGCTGTTTTTAGAAAAGCTCGAACATTTGTAAAAAAAAAAAAACAGAAAAAAACAAAAACAAAATTGAACATGAAGATTTACTTTTTGTTTTTAACATGTGTTACAGTTGCATTCATATGAAAAACACTTTATGTAAAGTTTGATTATTTGGTTATTCACAAGTTGATGCGAATGTTTAGGTCATTACTAAACACAAATAAAATAAAGAAATATAATATGAAGTAAAACAATCTAATTGAAGACCCATGTTGTGTGAAGATTATTTTAGCAGAACATAATTTAACATTAAAACAAAATAATAATGTTCATTAGGGTTGGGGTCAATTATAATTGTAATTTTGTAATTGATAATTCATTATCATATATGGTGTAATTATAATTCAATTGTAATTGATTTTAGATAATTGACTGTAATTGTAATTGGCATGAAAATCTGATCAATAAAAATTGTTAATTGTAATTTAATTTAATTTAATTTAATGCCAAATTTGGGATGAGGAACACCCTTTATCATAAGAGATGCTAACAGAAAGCTAACACAAGAGGAAGTTCACATTTCATGAGGTTATTTATTTCAGACAGTAAATATGATTGATTGTAATTGAACTTTAGTAATTAAGAACGTAATTGTTATTGACTTTCAGGGAATTAAAAAATAATGATAATTCAATTATAATTGGGGAAAATGCAGGTCAATGTAATTGTAACTGAATAGTAATTGAAGATGGGCTACTGAAAACGTGATTGTAACTGAAAAATGTAATTGACCCCAACCCTGATGTGCATTTATCATTTTATGCTTTAGGTGATTGCAATAGTATGTACTATAATAGGTCTATGTAGTGTATTTAAAAAGTTTTGTACAGTGTTTAGGTGTGTACATGCTCAATGTGTGCTTGGTTTGTGTATCATATTCTTCCAATCTTCTCACTCATTGACTCTGAATGCGGTCCTAATTGGAGCAGCCGTGTGAATGAGCAGCTGGCTAAGGAGTACCTGTACAAAAGAACTCAGTGTGAGATGGTGTAGGAGATGAAACCTTCCTTATTCATCAGCCCGCCGACCCCCCACCCCCTTTAAGAACTTGAAGAGTTAAAGAGAGAATGAGGAACAGAAAGCAAAGTGATGGGTGTGGAGGCAAATGGGTGTGTTGGTCATGAAACAACAGTGCAGAGTGGAGTGGAGATTGACAAAACAAGGGGAGGGATGAAAAGAGAAAGAACAGATGAGAAAGAGAAGGTAATCACAGAAGATGATCTCCTTGTGATGGACACGAAGCTACAAAGATGAGTAGGCTGCCCTGAAGAGGACCGCCCCAAATCAGTCAATAAGTAGCTTGTCTGAATCCTCCATGTGGGCAGATTGAGTTGGGGTGTGGGGAGTGGGGTGCAGGAGTGGCAGTCGAGGCCTCAAGAGGGCAAAAGTGGTCCTCGTGATGTGGGTGCAGAGACCACGTGAGTTTAAATTGCACTGCATGTGTTTCAGTTCTCATAGAAGAACTCCACAGATTACACTCAACAACACAGTTTCTATAGCATCTCTGCAGAGAGACGCAACATCTGTGACACACAAAAATCAATCAATCAATCAATCGATCAATCATTCTGTTTTGTGTTGTACTTCACATTGATGTTGCAGCGGAAAGTATTATGAGGAAAATTAGCCCCTAAACCAGCTGCTACTGTGTAACCTCAAAACCAAACAAGCCAAGAAGTCAAGGCAAAAAAACAATCCCAAAATAATTCTAAAAAACCCAAAACATTACAATATATTTAGAACAACACAAGAAAAACATTTTTTTTTATGGAAATTTATTTTCTTGGTCAGCTTTTTTTCTTTTTTTTTTCACAAGTGTATTTGTTTGATAGATTTGTTAAATAGATTTGTTAGATAGGCCTTTCGTCATGGACGATTCCATTTAATATTGAAGGTGATCCAAATAATATTGATTCCAGATCAGTTTGAAAAATGCCCATCTCTCATCAGTGGCAACATTTCCAAAATTCATATCTCGGTTTTTAATTGTAGGATCTTTATGAGATTTGACTCAGTTACAGTATGTTGGGTTAGTTCCTCAATCCTCTCAGCGAGTTTCCTCCGGATTTGTTCCGGATTGTATATTTCATCAAGATTCTTTAAAAAAAAAAAGGTACTTCCTATACATTTGCATCGACTGTATTGTTATAATTTGGAATAGTTCTGCTTCGTGTTTACATGGAAATAGTCATTCCGAATAGAGGTTTACATGGAAAACCGGTTTATTCGGCTTTATTCAATTCCGCTTTGGGTCTGGGGGTTGGGAATGGTTCTGATTGGACAGGGGGAGAATGTGACATATTCAAGTCTATCGTGAAAAAACACATAAAAAACCTTTTTTTTTCACTTACAACAATGAAGACCACATGAAAACTGTTTTTATTTTGATTATAGTTTTGAAACAGCAGCTCAACAATAACACACGGTTTCACTTTCATCCGCGGAGCAGAAGGAGAGCGATAGAGCAGCGGAAGAGGAGACAGAAGTTCATACTTTGGTCAATCAAAGCCGGCGGTTAATGCAACAGCTGTTCTACCTCCACTCTATAGGACGTAGAGTGAAAAAAAGAACTTTATATAGGATCCTCGCATTGTTAGTGAAGTTCTGGTGCGTCATGCCCCGATGAAGTTTTTTCCATTTGCCATGGTCCGTGTGGGTGTGAAATAAGTCCATGTGAATGTCTGCATGTTTATGCTTCCGTCCATCCACTCTTGTCATTATATCCATGTCTTCTGAGGCTCTTATTAAATAAAAAGTCTCGGTTGGAGTCCAGACGGCCATCCTGGACTATGTTGTCAACAGCGCATCATTGCAGTAAGTCGCGCATGTGCATGTGTGAATTCGGAATTATAATCAGAATAAACCAGCCACCTAATTTGGATTTAAGTTTAATTCTGAATTAAATTTGCATTAGGAATTAAGTGTTTACAAGGTCAGTTTAAAGAAGAATTAACGAGGAACTTTAATTCTGCTTCAAATAGGAATTAAGGCTCCCATGTAAAGGCACAGCAAGGCGGATTTCATACACAAGGCAACTAAATGTGCTTTACATGATCAAAAAGTGCAACAGAAAACATTCAACAGCTTAAAATCAAGGAGAACAATAAAGTTGACAACAACAAAAAAAACATTTAAAATCATCAGTAAATCATTTCTAATCATCAACAAACACATTACATCAACAACATGACCAAAAATCACTCTCTCAATCACACGCAGTAGTGAAAAAGAGTGCCTTTAACTTTGATTTTAAAGTGTTCACATTTGTTCCACTTCTTTGCAGCATAACAACTACAGTAAAAGCAGCATCACCATGTTTACTGTGAGCTCTGGGCTCCACTATCTGATCTGTGTCCATAGATCTGAGAGACCTGCTGGGTTCATACCTGACTAACATCTCACTGATGTATTCTGGACCAAACCCATTCACAGATTTATACACCAGCAGCAGAACTTTAAAGTCTATTCTGAGGCTGACTGGGAGCCAGTGTAAAGATTTTAAAACTGTTGTAATGTGTTCTGAACTCTTTGTTCTGGTTAAGACCCGAGCTGCAGCGTTCTGAACCAGCTGTAGTGTTTGATGCTGTTTTGGGGGGATTCCTGTCAGAAGACCATGACAATAGTCCAGTCTGCTGGAGATAAAAGCATGGACCAGTTTCTCCTGATCTTTCTGAGTCATTAAACCTTTCACTCTGGAAATGTTCTTTAGGTGGTAGAAGATTGTTTTTGTGATAGATTTGATGAGATTGCTGAATGTCAGATCTGAGTCAACAAGGTTTTTGACTTGGTCTTTAGCTTTTAAAGATGGAGACTCATGATACTTGATGATAGCAGTCCTCTTTTCCTTGTTACCAAAGACAATTGCCTCCATCTTATCAAGATTTAGTTGAAATAACTTTTGACTAATCTAGCAGTTTACGTTTCGAAGCATTCACACAACACCTCAATAGGTAAACGTGGCCAATGACAAACAAATCAAGAAATATGATTCTGAAGCAGACAGGAAGTCAGTGTACAACTGCAATGTTAGATTTCCTTTATGTCTCACTCATCATTTGAGTATAGCTGAGATCTTCAGCAGACATACAAGAATAGCAGTAATAATGATCTAGGCTTTCAAAATATAAATAAGTGCTTTAAAACAAGCCTAAAGACATAAATGGTCAAATATGTTCTATTCCTTTTCTTTCTAACCCTCCAGTGTTCCTTATTCTCTGTCTGTTTCCCGGTAAGGTTTTTAAACCGGGCTACCGAACTCAAAATTCTTCTTGTTGTGTAGACTAGTTAAAATTGCTGCTCCTCTGTTATTTGTGAACGAATCGGGCTAAAATTTGGTAGGTATAATCTATGGATGTGTATGCATCGACGCTCAGAGCCGATTTTTGATTCAGGGCCCCAACAGCAAAAAAAACAAAAAACAAAAGTTGATTTCTCATTTATTTGCTTGTCAAATATTACAATGGTTGGTGGTACCAATTTATTGGCATATATCAATATATAAATGATCCCATTACCCCGTATGTGTCACAGGGGAACCCCGGGGGCCCACTCCCCATTTTTGGTAATTTTCAAATTAATGGGAACATAGTCGTGTGATGTTTCAAATCTAATTCTACTTAGATTACAACTATACCTTGCACAATTTGATTAGGGGCCCACCCCCCTTTTTAGGCAATTTTCATTTAAGTTGTTTTCTCATTTGATTGTGAGTCAAATATTGGGACAGTTGGTGGTACCGAATCATTGACACATACACATACAGTACCAACAACTGTGGCAATACAGTAACCTAAATTAACTCAATACATTTTATTTTTGTTTTGTCAATGGTGGCTGTTGAAATTGTTTTTTATGCCTCATCAAATGCTCATTTATTATTTGTTATTCGGATTGGACAATAGCATAAGTTCACGGGACAGGACGGTTTACGAGACTGAGGTCACCATGATACAATGGCACAATATATATACTGCAAGCATGCACAAATAAACAATAACATAAATAGAACCAATGTTTCCTACTTGAAGTACAAAAAGTGCAACTGCAAAAACAGTCTACAATTAATGACATCATCATGACATTCTTGAAAAAAATATTATCTACAATCTGTGCACGAACTTAACAAGTTAAAAGAAAAAAATAGAACGTTCTACACATACTTAAGATATAGACATCTGTTTCAACAATATTAGCATGTCTACACATTTTGGCAGCAATTGAGGCCTTTAGACATTGACTATGTACCCTACTACAGTTGGAAACACGTGCTCACTCTGGACAGACATAGCAGGGAAGGAAAGGCTTGCATTCCCGCCGCCCCTCTATATCACAATCACACTTTTACCATTGGCGATACAGCTTGTGGAGTTTTAATATCACAATATCTTGTCCCATCCATATCATTTGCTATTCTAGATAAAGCTTCTACGATGGATTGGCACCCTGTCCAGGGTGCACCCCCACCTAACGCCCTATGAGATCTGGAGATAGGCACCAGCAGCATCCCTGAAGAAAAGATGGAAGAAAATGGATGGATGGATAGATAGAGCTTTTCTCACATCATTTCTTAATTTATTCAATTAAATTGATTTTAGGGTGAGGGTTAGCCCAACTTTAGTTTAGCATATCGTTACCTCGATACCACAGCATGCTTTTAAATGTGAATATGGAACTGTCTAAGCCTTTAAACAATTCTACAACCCTATCCTTATACAAACCAGTTGGGTTTGAATCTCAAGACAACAATATGAGAGGAGAAACCAAACAAGTTCAGATTCCACAAATAGACCTTTCAGAATACCCTATTTTCCAGGTGAAAGGTGGTATGAAAAATCCTGTCATTTGTTGGAAAACATTGCCTCTTGGATGATGTAGGCTGGGTTAAAATGTCCTCCATATAACTTCAATTTTATAGAATGGTCACCAGCACAATGGAAACTCCAGGAGGTTAAGGAGGTCCACTGCTGTAACCCCATCCAAAAGCATTCAGATACAGATGTTATGCCCCTTTTCTAGACAAACCCATGCACATTTATTTACACATTTATTGCAAATAATTGTATTGCACTATTGTGTGACAGAAAAGACAGGAAATGTATCCAAACACAACCCAGAGATCAACCTGAGTTGTTACATCTTATAAAACAAATGTTGAAATAAATAATTGATTGTCTCAGTGTTGGACAGCTATTCATGTTTTCAGTGCAACTCAAAAATACTATTTTATCCAAAGAATATCTTCTGTATCAGTGGCACTCTCTTCTGAAAGTCATAAATATGTGATAAATGCCAGGCCATAAACCATCTGTTTCAACCGCAAAATGTCCATTGAACAAATCCCACGTTATCTTTTGCTCAACGGGAACCATCAAGCAGCTGCAAGTCTCATCTGTGCACATGCTTCCTCCACAGTCATCAGGAAACCTGCATGTATAAATGTACAAGCTAACAGATGTTTATTGTTGTTTGTAAGTTCGTGTGTAGTTGGGTTTTGCTTTTTTTTAACCTGTGCCTATGGTATTCATAAGTGGGTTGCGTATGTTTGCTATGGATTCCAGGTCCATCTCCGACCTGGTATGATGTTCTGGTATGATCATCTTTCTTTCCGTTAAAAATCATTATTCCTATGGTTGATGCGAGTTGTCATGATGGCGATAACTGGTAGGGATTGATGAACTAATTAGGTATTAGTATGTCAGGTATGATTTCACATTCATATACTGGAGGGGAAAAAAAGTAGAATCTTAAAATGCCATTTGATAAGGACGAGTTATTGCCTTTTTCAAATTCTCAATGCTTTGCAAAAACAAATGCATTTCTTTTTTTTTTTTTCAAGGAGCAGATACTCGGGCCTCCCACTATTCTAATATTCTGTCATTATACCAAGGAGTTATGCAATTGTTGACCTATTGAGGGCATATTGGGGAGACTGTGGATCAGGTGTAGAGAGGGTCGTCTTCTGATCGAGAGGTTGGGGGTTCGATCCCAGTACCCGACTATGTGTCGAAGTGTTCTTGGGCAAGACACTGAACCCTAAGTTGCTCCCAATGGTCAACTAGCACCTTGCATGGCAGTCCTGTCCCACTGGTGTGTGAATGTGAGAGTGATTGGGTGAATGAGCTGATATGTAAAGCGCTTTGGGACAGTGTGGGGATAAAGCACTATATAAATCTAGTCCATTTACCATTTGCCATTGAATAAAATGATAATATAAAATGATATATTGTACTGTATATTCACAATCACCACTTGTGTAAAAAATGCGTACCAGCTCAAATTTTGGGAATGAGCATTTGTGCACCTAAGATTGTAGTGAAAGACAGGAAATGGCTCCTGAATGGGAAGTGATTTAGTTTAGTTTTTCCAGTCACACATGATAGGTCAGTACAGGAGTCTCCCTCTCTTTAGAGGGACGGGACTATAGACACATCAGCACTGTGAAGGAGGGAGAAAGGAGAGAGCGAGTTGTTCAAATTATGATCAAGGTGAGGAGAAATTAGTAAAAGAAAACAGAGCAAAGTTTAGACTCATCGTAATGACATGGACAGAGAGCAGAATGCAGAATGTCATCTAAACATTTCATATCGGCAGGTTCCACTAACACCTAATAAATTTTTATAATTTATTATTGTATCACTGTTTTATACTATACTTTTTTTAAATAGTATTTTATATGTAGTTTAGGAATAGATAATGTACCTATAAGGACACTGGAAACTGAAATGTCAAATATTCTTAAATTGGTCTACGGACAAAAAATCAAAGAAGCTCTATTGATCATGACTTTGGTATTTTCACCTCCAAAAAAACCTCCAGACTTCATGTGCAGATGGTCTGCTGCCATAAAAACCCTAATGTGATGAACAAAAATAGGTCTAACAAACTTCAGTCACCCAGCTTTGGATCAAGCCTTGGATATCCTCATCTATGCTTGAATTAGAGGAAGGAGAATTATGATGATGATGATGATGATGATGATGATGATAATGTAAAAGAAATAACACTTAATACATGAATATCAAGGGTAGACTAATGACAATGATAACCCTGTACCAAAAACATGAAGATGATGTTCTAAAAGGCTAAAAGACTCTTCATTGTTTTATAGTAACTGTTGCACCAAGCAACAAGTCGAGGTGAACCCCTGAGCACCAGATCAGAAAAATGACGTCCACCGCATCTATGAAGTATGAGAAATTGATGGCAGCAGTACCAAATTAAAACCATTTTTTTAGACTTGTATACTATTTCATCCATCTATTTCATTTACATGTACAGTATTTTATTGTGATGCTCTTTAATTTTCTCTACATCTTTCCCTTAATGATGAACTATTTAAGACAATCACTCATGAATAGATTTGATAGATTTATGTATGGTGTGTATACAAGCACTTTCTCTCATAGAAAGAGATTATTCTCCCCACTATATTAGTAATAGCATGACTGCACAAACCCTGGGTTAGCCGTTTGTTTCTTTTAGCTTCAAATAAACCACAGTATTTGACTGAGACTTTCATTTAGCCAGTGCTGCTGTCCATCTCGCCTCATATTTTCTGTGACACTGTTTTATTCTTGTTTACCTCCGCTTCTCATCGTTCCCTGCTCTCCTCCCTTCTTCATTCATTCCTCCCTCACTCCCAACCCCCTCCTTGTTTTTGGACACCTCCCTCCCCCTTTCCCTACGTGTATTATGTAGATAACATGGGAACGCCATATATCCCCACCAGGTCAAGCAGAGGTTGCAATCGCACACTGTGACAGTGGGAGCCAATCCTTGTCCATCACGGGGAACGAGGGAGGCAGTGATCCTAAGTGTGTGTGTGTGTGTGTGTGTGTGTGGGTGTGTGTACAGCTGAGTTCACCGAGGTGTCAGATACGTAAAAGAGTAGGCCTGTAAAACAATAAGCCATGCAGAGGAGTCGGATATAAGGTTAGGAAAAGCAAAGGAGTGAGAACTTTGATCACTGAGGATGTGGGAGCAGAAGGAGTGACGGGAACATGGAAGTCATTTGAGGTTGCGCTGGGAGAGGTCCTGAGAAAAGATGTGTTTGTGTCTAATATTGAGTGCAGGTGCATCACTCTAACTCTGCATAGACAATCAAATAAAAGAGCAAAAGAAATCACACCAGAGACTGTAAGCGTGCATAGAGATATGTTAGAATGAATGTAAAATGTGTCACTGTACTAAAAGTAATTAAAGGGCATAAAGATATGCATCAAGGAGGTAAATTATAATTTTGAGTACCTTTCAAATGATTTCATGAGAAAGGATCATTGTAGAAAGTCCACAAAAAAAAAAAAAAAAAACAAAAAAAAACTTTATATATAATACTGATGTGTCCTGACTCTCAGAGAGTCCTTTAAAGTGTAGAAAGAAACACACCTATTGTTGATAAATATGTTAGATATTATCAGTTACATGACAATCACAGAGGATTAAAACAAGGCTCCTGGGTTGTCTGTGGAACATAAATGCTCAGGTCACACTAGTTGTATTTCTGGTTTAAGATGCCCAAATTCTAAGTACTCACGTTACTGTAATTTAGTTGCTTTTATGGGTACTTATACTTTTTAGAGTATATTCCCAAATCAGTAATTCTACTTGTACCATTTAAGAGAGAGAGTTGCAACAAATCTGTTGACTCCAATGGTTCCTTTTTTTTTTTTCAGAAATGGCGGTTTATGGAGCCTCACAATAGTTCCCGGAAGTGATCAGTTGACTATTGTACAGCAATGGAGCTAGAGTGGAGTAGACACTTTGTGTTGCACTTTTGAACTGTAAGATTTAAATTTTTTTATTCTGTTTCATGGCAAATTGAACATAATCCATATGTTCTTAGTCATCAAAAGCTATTTCTGATCTTCGGTTCAGGTTGGAATTTTCTACCTATTGTGTTGTTACCCACATTGCATATTTGGAAAGTTCATCAATTTAGCTATACTTAAAGCCTGATAATTTTTAAAAAATGTATTTTGAATTGAATTCATTGGTGTTATTATTTATTTATTTTTTTTTTTAATTCTACATTTTGACAAACCTTTTATTTTATACAGATGCCATTGTGGAAAATAAATTAAGTTCCAATTGTGCAAGATTGGGTCTCTTCCTTTTTAAGTTTATACATGAGATGTTTACTGTGTGTAAGGGAACCGTGGCAAGATTTATTACCAAAAATAAACGTAGGTGGATGAAAGTAACTAGTAACTTTTACCTTGAGTATTATTAAATTAAGCTACGTTTCACTTTTGTGTGTGACTTACTTGTACTTGAGTACAATCTAAATCAAGGACCAGTACTTGTACTTGAGTAGGATATCCTAAATTACTTCACGTCAAATGATCTAAAGATGGGAAGACATACATCTGTCTTCTCCTGCTCAGCTCAAGTGAAACTATGTTTTTGTTCAGCTGCTGCTTCAAAAATACAGTGAAAATAAAAGTGAAAACAATTCTTCTTATGAGGTCTTCTATGTTGGAGCCAAAAAGAAAAGGTTTGTGTGTTTTCTCCCCACTGTCACTGTTTGCCCCCTGTCCAATCAGAACCCTTCCCGACCCCCAGACCTAAAGAGGAATTGAATAAAGCCAAATAAAGCAGTTTTACATATAAACCTTAATTTGGATTTACTATTCCATGTAACCACAAAGCAGGACAATTTAATTCCAAATAATTCAATTTGGAATAATGATTTCCAAATTAAAAAAACATCGAGTAACCGTGGCCATTGTGTCCTTAGGCAAGGCACTTCACCCACATTGCCTAATATGAATGTCGGGGGTCCGATGGTGCATTATGGCAGCCTCGCTTCTGTCAGTCTGCCCTCGGGCAGCTGTGGCTACATTAGTAGCTTGCCACCACTGTGTCTGGAGTGAAAGAATAATGCAATGGAATGTAAAGCACTTTGAGTGTCTATGAAAAGTGCTATATAAAATCCAATGCATTATTATTATTATTTTTAAGATTTATTGTGTGACAAGTTATTTCAATATTAAAATGTCACAATATGTACCTTTGTTTAGATTTTTATGTCATTGTTTCCAGAGGTAAAGTCAAATAAAAGCATGGTTATTTTTCTTGCTGCAATTATTTTGTTTTTTTCTCTTTTCCAAAAACATTGTATGGTCATTGCAAGCTCATTATGGTGTATCATATGAACTCGGTATATTGTCCCACCTCTAATTTTAACATTTCCACATTCACAATAAAGTAGAAATGTCCCATTGGAAAGTGGGGCCAGCCAGTTGATGAGGATCATCTCCAGCATTTTCCCCCAACATAGCCATCACCACCATGGTCTCTGACTCTCCACAGGGTTCATTACACAGCTGAACGCTCACTGTGAAGCAGGCAGAGCAGAGGTCTTTGGGTCAGACTGCACACTTCTACCTGAGCATAGTCAATCGCTTTTACATTATCTACTTTATTCAACCAAATACATGGAGTTACACTGTAGTACAGTGGTTCTCAAACTTTGTTGGCTCAAGCACCCTCTTTTTCTTATTTCTTGAATCCAAGTACCCCCTGTGTCTGACTACAAGCTGTAAATCATAATGATGGAATGAGCAAGTGTTAACACACATTTTAAATAATCTCATTTTGTAAATAAGTGGAAAAAACAGTCGTTTCCAACCTTTATTTGGATCATGTCCCCATTTTGAAGAATTTCTGCCGACCCCTAAGACATTCTTTTATAGAATTAGTTTTCAATCATGTTTGAGCTCAGGTATTACTTGTTTTTACAGCATTGTAGTTGAACTAGAATCCCAATGTGAAAGTATAAATACAGGTGTCTAAGATTGTGTGTTGTTTTAGTGAAAAAAATAAAAAAATAATTAAAACTTTTAAAAAATCTATTTAAATTTTTCTGAAATTTCAGGCGACCCCACATGGGGTCCCAAGGTTGAATTGGTGGCTCCTGAATAGATTTATTTCTATAGCTTTTATCCTTTCCAGTCATCTCATGCTGAATGTGGGACCAAGGCTGACACTTTATTTGTTGATTTTCCACTCTCTTTCTCTCAAGTACCCCCTATTGTGCCAACCCCCATTTGAGAAACACTGCTATAGTACAACCTGGTATTCTATATAAGTTGTGAATTTAGCAGAAACGGATGCAGGTCTGAAGGCTTTGTGCAAAATTGAATAAATAATTATTTTTATTAAATGTTTACTTAATAAACTGATAAATGGGATAGTTTGTATTTTCACTGCTCTATGTCATGATATTCCTGCTAGCTAACAGCTGATGCCACATAGACAACCTAAGAGCGTTTAATAATTTAAGTGATTTAATAACATATAATTTAAATGCATCCATGCTTAGATGACAATATAATATATCTCATACCATTGAAATAATCAATGAAAATGTTTTTTGTTTTTTTTTTTCCTGTTAAATACAAATGGATTGGATATTTTGGATTGCACACTTCATATAATTAAAGATGCAATTTACAAATAAGGTTTGGAATGAGAGAAGGTATCATTTCCAGAGTTTTTGGCCATGGGTGACTAGGGTAAGAAGTTAATCATTTCAGGCATACAATGAAATCAGACCAAGTTCTACACAGAAATTAACAAAAAAAAAATATATGACTAAATCATGACTATATTGAGAATTGGTAGATTTTATTTTAGCTTAACATCAGTAATATGAATATAGGAGCAATTTCAAAAATATTTTTGTTGGTAGGTTTATTTAGTGAACCTCATTAATTTAGTAAAAAAAAGTTTCAAAATTTCTGCCAATCCATTGTGAAACATGCATCCTACATAGCACAGTCTGTTGTTATCCTTAAGTCACAGCTACTCGTGTTCAGCATTTACATAATGAGTCTCCACTGTGACCTTGTTATCACAGGGTCACTCCTGATTGGCTAAGAGCATGACTTTGCCACACACGTCCACTCACCTCCACCACAGTCACAGCATAGCATGCACACAGACGGAGAAGCTTAAAGGTATTGTGGAGGATGTTATTTTGGCTTCAAGTCCTTAGTGGATCATCAAGATCTAATTGTCAATCATTCTGGTGATAGGTTTAGGTACTGTACATGCTCGTCCCTAGCTAGTTTTTGCTTGCTGCACATGCTCACTTTCAAGTGTTTAAAAGAGGGCGAATCACTAACTGGAAATGGACTCGGAAGGGGATCGTAGTTGTATGCTTTTGATTCAGATTTGACAATAATTGACCTAGTTATTAGCAGAGAAGTTTATCCTAACGTAAGCTATGATTAGCCTTGAAAGCCCTGGCACAAGTCATGCACTGGGCTCGTGCACATGTTTACATAATAGGTGTTCCCTCTTGGGAGCAGGTAGAGTGTTGCGCATGTGCATTTTTGCAAAAAAGTGGAGAGAGTGTTTCTTTTCTAAACTTTGGGAAAATCCTCCTCTATACCTTTAAGCACAAGTAAATACTGTACATGTACAAAATCCCATATCGGTAACAACATTTTAAAGTTTCTGTGCAGCTTTACTATCTTTAAGTGCAAATGAAAGTGCACGCAGAGAAATATAAATACAAATATAATATATGGCCAAAAGATTTGCAAAAATAAACATTATGTGTGTGTGTGTGCGTGTGTGTGTGTGTGTGTGTGCTGTATAACACAGCTTTCGATGGAACTAGAAACAAGTACATGACATAAAGTAAATGCCACTACACTGTAAAACATATTGTACTTTACATTGTATTCATGTTTTTCTGTTGTTGGCTGATATACTTTGCCTTGTCACTCTTTTTTTTTTTTTTATGCATGAAACCTATATTTTTCATTTTCATGTTTTCTTGATATTCTATCAGCCAATATCATTCTGATCGAATGAATAATTTTTTTTTTTTCAAATGTTGTTAGCTCTTTTTTTCCTCAGACAAAGCTTCAGCCCTCAGTGATCCCAGCAGCTACGTGTGTCATGTGTACCTCTGCTGCCCCCTATGGCAGTGGCCTCTCAGTGCAGACATTGGATTAAAAAACGGCAGCAATGAGCAGGAGTTTTAATGGAGAGAGAGAGAGAGAGAAAAAAAAACAACTTCTATTTTACGTCACACAATGTTACATCACAATTAAAACCAGTCATTTCAGATTAGCTCTTTATACATATGTCATTAAAATGCTTGAATTTCCAGAATAGTAAATTATTAATAATACAAGAACAAAAAACAAAACAAGGCTGCATCAAAGACAAATATTAAGTTAATGATAATACATTGTGACAGAGGAACTATACCTCAGAAGATTGGTGCATTGAAGAGGATTTAAACCAGTAGAGGTGGGGCGTCAAAATCAATTTACTTCAGAGACCAAATACTGTCCAGTTTAAACTCAAGTGGGCCACAGATTTTAGATGGAAAAATTGGTAACTTCAACAATATTGTGCCCTAGTTTGCACTTTCACATATAAATGATATATAAACTATACATTTTTAAGCAATAAGTAAAATATATCAGTCACTGCAGGATCTTAATTAAGTGGATTATTTTTAGGATTCAAAGAAATTTGCAGACATTTAGAAAAAAAAAATAATAATAAGTTTTTTTTTATTTTAGTTTTAGTGATTTATGCACAAGAGAACTGCAAACATTGAGCAGTTTCTTTGAATTTGTGTATTTGGAGTGACTGAGATTTCTATAACTGAATTAGTTTGTAATTTACACAATGATTCATATTTTCTCTGCCATTTTTACTTTCTCCAAAAAGCCAAAGATGCTCCAAAGGACCTGGTTTTTCCCCCTGGCCTTATGTTTAACACATGCTGTAGAAGCAGGACGTAATTTAGTAGATTTTAAAGATTTATTTTAAAGGAGAGAGGAAGTTGGCTTCTTAACCTAAAACTGTGTGATGGTCTCAGACCATCAGCTGAAACCATCCTGGTGGTTTCATGGTGGTAGACATGTGGGGGTGTAATGACCTCCTTCGTGTTTACCATGAGAGGAGCAGCCATAAACTACCTACATGTTTGCTCTCCACTGATTGGAGTCATCCCAGCCAAGTATGAATTAATATTTAATGTTGGAGAGAGGGAAAATGAGAGAGAGGGAGAGGTGTTGCTGTTTATTTAGGATAATGGTAAAATATGACGGGGAAAGAATTAGCAATTTTATTGGTTTTCTGCAATCGCATGTGTATGTGTGTGTGTGTGTGTGTGTGTACGTGTGTGTGAGAGAAAGAGAGACTGTGTACACTGTGACTTTCTAAAGTAAACCCTTCAGTCACAATCAAGTGTAACTCCTGCATGCTTTTCAGATGTATTACATTTAGTAATATTTATCAATGAATGTCTTTGGCCTTTTAACCACTGTTTTAACCACTGAAACTGGATTTGGAAGCTAAACGCTTAATTCCTAAAAAAAAAAAGAGAGAGAATCTTGACCCCATGTAGTGTTACACATTTTTAGGTCAAATGAAACCTGGGGACTCAGCAGTAGATGATAAATAAAATGTGCCCCTCCATTCACACTAAAATAAAAGTATTAAAGGTATTTTATGGGAGTTTTGTAATGTCATTTTTTTGTGTGCATATTTTCACTATAAAATGGTCAGTATGTTTTATGAGGAAGTGCTTTTACCTTCTTTTTTTTTTTTTTATAACACTTTAGAGTTTCAATAATTGTTTTTTTTTGTTGTTGTTTTTTTACAATTCATTACATGTTCTACCAGTGTAATAGGAAGAAAACAATGAAAGCTCACACGAAGAACAACAAATATATACAAATTACTATTTACAATAACAAAAAATTCTTCCATGTTTCTAAATGTGCAAAACAGGCCATAACAATCACAAGCTGAAGCGATTTCTTCGCATGCTTTCTATAAAAAAGGAGGGGACGTAATTACCGTGATGTTTTTATGTTGTCAGTAAAGCGCAACATGTTAGCTTTCAGAAACAGAGTGAGTTTTAACAAAGTTACGGTAATTTTAATGTGCACAGACCAGGATGTGTTGCTGGCGACGCGGTAGGTGTTAAAGGGTTAAAAATTGATTATGCTAAACATGTTAAAAAAGTATCATCTTTGACTATTTGTTAAAAACAAACATGGAAGCAATGACCTTATTAAATCCATTTTATTTTTTTAAAAAAGAGATTAGCCATCTTCTATTGTGAAAAATATATTTAAAAAGATGACCATGTTTCCATTTTTACCCGTCTACCCACATGTAGAAAAGGCAGTGGATTATTAAGCAGTGATTTCAGATTCAGCTGCCCTCTTCTCTGTATCAGGCAGGCATTCAAAGGTTGTTGGGGCTGCATCACTCTCCCATGGTGTCTGTTTCACTGTGGGATAGCTTGACCCATAACCCCTGAACATGTAGCCTCCACAGCGTGAGACGAAATCGTCCACTGAACCAAAGGCGAGCAGAGGTCAGTGGCGTTTTCTATCCACTCAACAGGATGAAAACAACCCCCACGTGCCTGAGAAGCTGAATGAGATGGAGAGAAAAAGGCAGCCTGAGCTATAAAGGCAGTCAGAGATAGGGAGAGAGGATGGAAGGAATCAGGAGTGGTTTGGTTGTGGAGGAGGAACAGGAAGCAATTTGACCAACTCAAACTTCCTCTACGAAATTACAACTAAATGGAAAAATAATGGAAGAGGCAACATTGGCCTCCTTGCAGGCTGCTATTAGTATGCCGGTGATATTGAGCGGGGACACCGGCAGCAGTTATGTATTTTTGCTAGTATGCATATAATTCATTGTGGGGAACACAATTTACATGAGTAGTCAATGCCTGTTTTATGGGCTCACAAATAGATGTATGAATCGAAGCATATAATGGTGGGGAGCAGCAGGCACAAATATATTCTAAATCTTCCAAATGTGTTGCACAAAAAAAAAAAAAATGTAACCAAGGAATATAAAGGGAATTCATTCATCCGTGTTATAGCAATTGGTTTTTGATTTACAAAGTTAATCCTGGAAAATATGCCCTCACAATGTGGTCAGGGTGAATGTTGTAAACGATCAGTGCTAATATGTTAAAATTAAGGTCTCACTTTTACATGTACGCACATTGCATGTAGATGGCTGATTCAGTTTATTGTAAAGGCATTGAGTTTTGTACAAAACCAGAATAGGGCAAAAAATTTTTACTATACAGCATGTGATATTTTTGTTTCCCCACTTCTTCAGCTCATTTGTATAGAGTCAAGCCAAATAGGAAAGAGTGAAAGAAGTAATAATATCCAATCATCATAAATCTGACTGTAAATGCTGTGTATTAAAGACAAGGTACATCATGAGGATCACAACACATGCTTTTTTCTCATACAACATACTAAATTTTCTTAAATTGAACTCACATCAGACTACAAAAAAAAAAAAGTTGAATTGCATGTAATTTTCAGTAATACACACAATATTTAATTGATTAAATAATTTAGATGGAACATTGATCTGCCTGAAATGTCTTTAAAGTGTAACTAAACCCCAAACCCACTTTTTTATGCTGAATACATATGTATTTTGGTATTAAGTAGTGCTGTTTATTAATCCTAGTCCCACTCTTCACATTTTAGTGAAAGTATTTTAATTTTGCCTATTTAGTTGTAAAATGTCAGAGTTACTGGCCACTAAGGGTCTTACAATTTAATTGTGCTATTGACATCAACTTTTTTGCTGTTGGCAAAGCTGAGAGGAGGGAGGAGGGTGTCCTCCAATCACAGCCCTCAGTGAGCTTTGGTTGACAGCCGAAATGACGAAGTCTAATGTTCTGTGTGAAACAGCCCACTGTAGCAGTGATGTTTTTGACTCTGTGCTTCTAAGAGCAGATTCTGTGCTACTCAGAGGATTCATCAAGCTATGTGTCTATTTATAGACACATCTATGCTTTGTTTGTATTCCCGTCTGTTTCTGCATGTGCGCAGACGTGTGTGCACGTCTTATTGCTATGAGCTTGAGGTGGTGGGAGAGTAGGGCTGTTTGCTCCTGAGTGGTGTCTGTGTATGGCTGTGCATGAGCTTCACGCCATGATTGTTTGTGATTGTAGTGACATATCTCAGCTAGAGATTAGATCTGGCCCAAAAAATCCAGCCCGACCCGACCCAGGCCCGCGGTCACAAAGCACGACCCATTCACTTAAATTGTAGGCACGAGCTCAAAGCAAACCCAATGTAAATTATTAGTTTATTGAATGTATTGTTGCCGGTAGATTAGTAGGGCAGTGCCTCGCGCGGCTTGGGTGGTGGGGGTTTACGCACACGCACCGCAGCTCTGCCCAAAAGGTATTGTAATGACGTGACTCGAGTCTTTATCACAGTTTTACAGGCTTTATTGGAGGTTGTTGTAACACGCCAAAAATAAACAAACACACAAAGAACTCTCAAACACTCACACTTCTGTGGGAACAGAATTGTTCAATCTTTCCCCGCTTACGCCCGCCCTTTCCCCAGCCTCCCAGCCAATCAACACTCAGAACACATGAGATTTAAAAAAATAAAAAATAAAAAATTTAAAAAATCTTGAAGCCCGCCCCGACCCTTATCCGACTCTAATGCGTGACATCTCAGCCCGACCCGACCCAAATTTTGGGTTAAAAGCTAAACTCAATAGTCACTTCCACAAAGATTCAAGCCACTTCATCCATGCAACATCTGCTAGACTATAACCGAGGGACTTTGTAGCAAGATTGCTGACCAAGTAAGGGCCAACACAGACACACATCCCGGACAGCATGTTGGCTCAACTTTTTAATTGAGCAAAACAGGTCATGGACCAAAGTACCAATAAAACAGTTCAATAATGTCAAAGGGCAACATTCTAAGCGAAACCTTGTGCTGCGGGTTGCAATAATGTGTGATCTGTCTCCCGCAGACTCCTTGTCAACTGGTGTGTGCACGTGTTTGTTCCAGCTCAGGTTTCAGGGAATGATGATGAAGTGATGGTAGACCCAGATGCAGAGAAAAGAGGTAGCAGGCACGAGTAGTGACAATAGTCCATGGTGTTTATTGTGAAATCCAACAAAACACAAAGTAACAAAGTCCGAACTCAAGAATGTACAAAGAGAACAAAAACCCTGATGAAGACTCGGAGAGGGGAAGACGGCGACGCTACATCACACCAGTAGGAAGACATAGACATGGATCCAGCAAACACTGTGTCCAGCATTCAGCTAAATAATGAGCGAGGCTGTGCAGCTCCTGGGTGCATGACAGGAGGAACCTAATCACTCACCATAAACATACTGACATCACTGGGAGTGAAGATACAGCAGAGAGACTTGGGAACAAAAGAGTTAACAAAGTAGAAGATAACTTAGAAACCTACATGTAACACAAAGTAACTGAATAGAAAGAGGACAACGAGGGCTAAAAATAAAAAACATACAGTACATCAGGTCCATGGCACCAGTCTGTGTTCCAGCCTCTCCCTGGAATATAAAGCAGAGGCTTGATACGTTAAGTCTCCACCCCTGAACTAATCAAAGCTGACAGAGAAGGTCTCTGGCTCACTTTTCTCTTGATCCCCCCTGCTGAGAAACATACACCACATACCCCCACTGCCCGACTTAGGCCAACCCTGTCAACCTAACTACTCCCCCCACCCCACCCAAACACAAACCACCCCAGTGATCAAAGAGAGAAGAAGAAAGCTACTTGTCATCTGATTCCCTTGTCGTGAATGACTTTTTAAGGTAAAATGCCGTTAGACAAGTCAAAAAGCAGAGAAAAATTATGTGTGTTTAAACGGGCTTTGTCACGGTTCTGGCTGTGATCCTGTTTTCCCTATGAGTTCCCTCCCCCTTTGTCTGTCTGCGTGTGTCTCTGGGGGGCGTGGCCTCTGCGATCAAGCATCTGTCTACTCACACCTGCAACTCACCTGCTCATTAGCTGCAGTACAAAAACCCGGGTTTCTGCTCTACTCCTCGCCAGATTATTCAGTCTACTCAAGTGGTAGTACTCATCGGCTGCTCTAAACCTTTCTTTAGAGTTTATTCCCAGTGTCTACTCTTCCAAGTACTAACTGTTTCCTCTCCTGTTGCTCAGATCTCCACCAGTGACATCCTTTCCTCCTAACCTCTCCACAACTCTATGCCTGCCTGCTGGATCGGATTTACTCCATCAACCTCCTCCATCTACCTTCCAGTCTGCCGTTCATACCCCGACTTTGCAATAAAACCTCAAGTTCTTCAATTCAGCTGTCTGGTCTGCATTTGGGTCCACATTCATATCGCAACAGGCTTGTCATAGAAGGTTCTTTTTACCAGGTCAAATGGTGCTACTGGCACAGCTTTGTCTACTGATCCAAATCTCAGGAACATTACGCGTGAGGTCAGTCAGAGGAATGGTCAGATCTGAAAAGTTCAAAATATACTAATAAAATGATCACCGCAAGACCTGCCTCCAATCCTTTTTTTTACTTGGGCCGTAAACAGGACACAGTCACTGCAGTTTTATCTATCTAAGGCCACACTAGACAACCGAAGTGAAACTACAAATACTGTACCTCCCTCAGTCCATGAGACGTTGAAATATGGTTGCGCCCCCAAACTGGTACAACGCATAGAGCGTGAAGATAGACACATTTTTCTCAGACTCTGGAAATGGGGAATCTTCCAGTAGCTTTTGGTAAAGTACAACATTGTGAAAAAACAGTCAATATTCAGTCAGTTGAGAAGTTAATGTCTACATTGGATATTTTGGGGATCGCCGCACTCTGGCACTGCTCCAGGTTATCATGTTGAAATAATCAATGATGCACAGAACCTTTTTGATCCCGTGCTTAAGGAAACACATCAAGTTGTTGCTCTGTGATGACTTTATTAAGATATATGGTATCCATAACCAACCTTAAAGGAGGTACAAAAAGAGAGATGCACTAATAATGTTAAATTTGACTTATTTCAACTGAAATGAAAAGAAACAGCACAACTGTCTGTTCTTCAAAGCCTCATAGTTCTTACATGACGTCACAACATACGGACATTTCCCGACCCGGTGCCATTTGTATTGGCATGGTGTGGGCAGCTGAAACGAGTTTAACCGCGATCAAACAACATAAGAAGAAGAATCTGGAATGAGTTAATTTTGTGATTAAAAAGTGAAAATGGTCGTCTCTGGAGGTTCAGTTAAATTTGGATTTTACAATATACCCGTCATTAGATTTCATGAATGTGAGAAGACTAAGCTTTAGTCAGAACAATGACAGAGGTTATGGCTGGCAAGGATAAACAGGAAAGAAACTCCCTCAATACACGCAAGAATTTGCTCAAAGCGCTTTGTGTCAGGTGCGTATCTTATAATGTGTTGACAGACTTAATTTACTCGGTACTATCTTGAGTATATATGCTGGTAGCTGATAACTTGTGAATTTCATTATTGAGATTACTTTATTATAGAAAGTAACAAGATCCAGGGTTTCCGCGCAACATTAATATTCCATGAATTGTGCCAAAATAAAGGCATTTATTATAATTAAAAAGCATTAAATGGAGTTCCAACTGGCTATAAATCTAAAGTTCTTGAGAACAACATTTTTGCTGCAGTTTCATCAAAAATGCAAAACATGTCGTTGAACTGTAGTGCCATTGTATTATTATACAATTATTTGCTCAAAAGTTGCCTCTTGTGTCCAATTGAAGTTTGAATATCTATTTTTATGCTCATTCTTCTGTTTGATGGAATGTTTTTCAAATCTTTAGAAATAAAAAAACACATTTGTTCTGCATTTGAGGCATTAAAATTATAGCCTTTGGACATTAAAATGACATTAAAAAGCTTTTCATTAGATATGCTGCTACCTGTAGAAACCCTGAAGATCTACTGTACACTCAATTATCACATCACTTTGTCACTTCATGATTTTAGTAACATTACAAACTGGATAAAATATTCCAAATTTGTGAGTAAAACTTTGTAAATATAGCAGCTTGCCATCTCTGGGAAGGTCACGTGACATTCATTCATTGACCTGTGGGAACTATGTATATATGGCTTTTTGAAGAAAGGGATTCAATACTAAATGTTCAAATATCTGATAACCAAGGTAGCTTTTTACACAAAACAGTTACTATTGTTAAGGCACTGAACATTCTGTCATCTTACAGACTGACTTTTGACTGTCTTCATCTTTATTTTATATTTTGAAGATGTTCTAGCCACATACAAATATATACTTTTAACAAACACTACTTAAAAACATTTTTCATATCAAGTATAATTATTTATAGTGTTATTTCTATACTTTACATGGAACAAAGTGCTGCAATAAAATTATGTAAAAAAGGCTACACAAAGTCTAGTAAATAGTACTTATTGGTGGACTGTCTTTACATGTTTGTGAGAAGGTTGTTTGTAGAGATGTCACAGTCTACACTCTGCTCTGGAATTGTCCATGATGCTGAAATGTGTCCAAATTTTGCTCTATTTTTCTTTCATTTGCTACCATTCACCATGTAGTCTGAATAATTTGCACTCTCTTTTGTTCCTCCTTCCTTTTCGTACACTCAGAGTGCTACAGAGTCTGCAGCCTTTCCCCTTTCCAGTTGAGAGTACGATACATGTGGCTGAAAAACTAAAACAACAAACAAATCAGCTCCTAATCAGAAGTCGACTCCTGTCTTCCACTAATATCCATCTCAACATCTGAGGTGTGCAACATTTCTATTGGAACACGTGTTATTTTAACTGTGCAATTCACAACTGCAGACACCTTATGTACACCCAATAAACAGATCCACCAGGACTAGTGCAAAGTCCTGGTGGACTGTCTGCTCCAGTTAAATGGGGCTGGAGGATCTTTAACAGCTGCTCAGCCTGGAACTGCATCAGCACCATTTTCTCCTCATGCACGTCCACATTTTCCATGAGCACCTGCACTCATTGGGAGTTCTTCTGACACAGGTACAAAGCCAGGCGTTATGTTGGCTTGACTGGTAGGCATTATAAAACTACAGATTCCGAAGCTAACTGGGAGTCCTGGATTGATACTGTGGAGTTGGTTTGTCTTGTTTTTCCTGTTGTATCGTCCCTGGTATCAGTTGACTCAATGATACCAGTGTGTGATGTGAAAATAGTAAACATATGGTAACAGTAGTAAAATGAAGACATATGGGAGCATAGTTGGAGTATTTGAACAATTTTAATGCAAATGTTATTTTTAAAGTAACACTTTTTGATTTATGTAATCAGCAAAAGTAACTGAGTTACCTTTTGTGAAGTAACTAGTCCAGTTAATATTTTTTTAGTAACTGAAGAACACTGGTCAGGAGGCTGGATGTTGTCAGGCTGGTCTGTTTTCTTTCAGACACCTGACTTAGCTTAGCCAATCGATACATCCCTGGCCCCACAGGAAAACTCAGCTGTTACCCGTTACTCCACATCCATGCAAACGTACAGTATTGATAAAAGAAGAGAAGCAGATACACAGAAGGTAACCCTATAAAGGATACAAAATGTTCCAGCAGACAGCAAACATGCTGGCAAAACAAATCAAATGAACTCAATGCTTTACTGCTTAAAGCTCACGCAATATATTGACCAAATGAGTCTTGCACATTGGTAGATGTGCACCATCGCCAAATGGCTTCCATTATATAATTTCTCCTCTGAAGAACGGTCTTAACAAGAGAAAATAACTGTAAGTGTATCTTCAAGACACACACTTCAATAAAGAACTAGAAATTAATCTGGGAAAATGTGGTGCTTTTTAAATTAAGAGGAAAATGGATTAAAAGTGAAAATTGAGCATTTTTTTTGACAGTCTGGACTCATTTTACACATAAACACATCTTTGCATCTTTCACACCTCAAACATTTCCAAAGGTTCACTTTCTTTCCCTCTAATTTTAAACTTGTTTCTTTTCAACAGGTATTCATTTTATAAACATTTATACCAAATATACAAACACAAAATGGTAAATTGATTCAATTTATATATTATTATACCACCGAGATTTTCATTCACACTCACATTCATGCACCAATGGGACAAAGCTGCCATGCAAAGTGCTTATTAACCATTGGGAGCAACTTAGGGTTCAGTGTCTTGCCCAAGGACACTTCGGCACATAGACAGACCACCCTCGGATCGAACCCCCAACCACCTAAATTACGGTTGCCAAAATCCGCACAAATACAATTATACCTCGTAGTGATTCTCCAGCAACATCACAAACCATGACCCCAAACCAAAAAAAATATGGGAAAAAATTGGCACAATTTATATCTGAGATAATGCAGAACATCCCGGCAGGGTACAGAAAATTAGAATCCGAATGAGTCATATCATAACAGTCAACAGTCTTGAAAATTAAGATAAAACTCCAAATCAATTAACCAAAAACTGAAAATTTTAAAAGAAAAAATGTTTCATTTCTCAATCTGTAAACGTAAAAGCTGTAAACTATGTAAAGAAAGAAGTCAGCAAAAGGTTTTTAGGTTTGTTTGTTTTTTTGCCGCCAAACTACAAGTAAAGTATCCCACCTCTAATGAAATACAGTATAGTAGGTAAGTAAGTAAGTTGTTTTTTCGAAAGTTTGAAAACTCTGATGAAATTATTTTAATCACAAGTTGCAGATTTTTCTTTAATTCCTTTTGCTTTGTTTCTGACACTGTCACTAAACAAAAGGGGCCGATTCAAAAGCTTTCAAAAGCTCAAACATGTGTGTACAATTACTGCGATAAAACCATAGTGGCTTTAAAAAATAATATATGAGAGTTACAAATGGTTTCTTTTTCTGATTGGGTATTTATTGACAGAGATACAGTGATTAAATTTGTGACCTGGATTACACAATAATATGGCTAAAAGTGCATCATTTATCAGTTCAATAAGGGATTGGTAGTTTTGTGATCAAATATGGGTGATTTGACTAAGGGATGGTTGTAAACCCTAGTTAAGCTTGGGGCACTGTAGTTCTACATGTTTCTAAATTTCTATCACTTTTTGTGCTAAATGTAGTTACTTATTATACTATATACTACTATATATTAGTTGCCAGTTAGTTTGTCGTGGACAGACTGCAGGAGTGTTTGTAAATCAATGGAGATAGAAGCCAATAAACAATCTCAAAGTATATTTATTTACTGAATCAACAGTTTTCAAAACAGACAGATGTTTTCCTCATGTAGCTGTGACACAGAATGTTTTCATCCTATAGAAATGTAGTTTTTATCTCTCAAATTCAGAATGATAACTCTTTTAAGTACTCGCATGGTTTATATTGTCAACTATTTCTTGTCTGCATGATCCAGTTGACCAACATAATGAAGACTCTGCACAATAATTATTGATGTTAATTACACTACAGAGACTTCATAATTTTTGCAAATAGGTGTGAGCAGGAAAAAAAATATCAGTATTGACATTGGTTATAGGGTGCATGGTGGCTTAGTGGTTAGCACGTCCGTCTACCGGCAAGAAGGTCCTTGGTTCTTTCTGTGTGGAGTTTGCATGTTCTCCCTGTGCTGCATGGGTTTCCTCCGGGTTCTCTGGCTTCCTCCCATAATCCAAAAACATCAGAATCAGAAAGGTTTTTTTTGTCAAATATAGTTTAAAACAGTACAAGGAATTTTACTTGCAAAAAACAAAAAAAACAATACAATACTAATGACGAAAATCTAGGATAAGGGATAAATAAAGGATAGATGGGGATAAAGAATAAATATATACATATACGTAAGTGCAGCAGGTAATATTGTTTTTACGGAGGTGGTGAAGGGGGGGCAGTGGGGGACTAGGACTGTGTTCATGAGCCTGGTGGCAGAAGGAAAGAAACAGTTTTTTTGTTTGGAGGTTCTGGTCTTGATAGACCTAAACCTCTTTCCAGAGGGGAGAGATTGAAACAGTTTGTGTCTGACATGGGAGGGGTCAGCCACAACCTTTCCTGTACGCCTCAGAGTCCTGGAGGCCTACAGGTCCTGGAGGGAGGGCAGATTGCAGCCAATGACCATCTCTGCAGAGTTCATGATTCGCTGCAGTCTGGCCTTGTCCTTGGCCGTAGCTGCAGCTGCAGCGTACCAGATGTTGATGGAGGAGCAGAGGACGGACTGGATGATGGAGCTGTAGAAGTTCACCATCATCTTTGTTGGCAGGAAGTACATCCTCTGCTGAGCTTTTTTGATGAAGGAGCTGATGTTCAGCTCCCACTTGAGGTCCTGGGTGATGATGGTCCCCAGGAAGCAGAAGGACTCCACAGAGCTCACTGTAGAGTCTCCCAGGGTGAGGGGGGTGAGGGGGGCTGGGTTCTTCCTGAAGTCTGCTATCATCTGCACCGTCTTTAGAACATTGAACTCTCGGTTGTTCTGACTGCACCAGGACACCAGCTGGTCTGTCTCCCACCTGTAGGCGGACTCGTCTCCTTTAGAGATGTGTCTGAAGATGGTCGTGTCAAACTTCAGGAGTTTGACCGACTGGTTAGAGGAGGTGCAGCTGTTGGTGTACAGGGAGAAGAGCAGAGGAGAGAGAACACAGCCCTGTGGAGATCCAGTGCTGATTCTTGAGTTTTTCCCAGCTTCATATGCTGCTTCCTGTCAGACAGGAAGTCTGTGATCCACCTGTAGGAGGAGTCTGGCACTTTCAGCTGGGAAACATTAGTGTAAGGTTGATTGGAGTCTCGAATTTACCCGTAGGAGTGAATGAGAGTTTGTGTGTTTTTTTGTGTCTGTGATTACCTGCGATGAACTGGCGCCCTGATCAGTGTGTACCTCTGCCTTGTGCCCAGTGTGAGCCGAAGATAGGCACCGGCAGACCCCCGCGACCCTGAAAAACAGGAACAAGCGGCTCTGAAAATGGATGGATGGACATTGGTTATTGGGCAAATGAGCAGTACAATATTAGCTTATCGGATATCTGATGAATAAAAAAACAATATTGTACATCACTAGTCAAAAGTTATTCATTTTCATTTAAATTTTTTTGCTTGATAAATTAATGTTAAGGCAGTACTTGGATACAAATACGTACTCTTAATAAAGTCATTTGGATTCCAAATGTAATTCTGTTGTAGACTTTAATACTTTTTTCTGTCAGCATATATTTAAGCAATATCACGCAAGAGCGAGTGCTGTTGTGATGAAATATCAGTACTGGTGTGAGTCGGTCGGCCTCGTGCTGTGGTAATCACACCAGTGCACAACAGCATGATCTCGAGTGTGATATTGCTTTACTAGTTATACAAGCACATTTTATTAGTTAACAGTAATAAGTGACAAGACATTATGAGTTGTTTGTGTATTTAAATAGTTGGCTCCACCAACAAAAATGGAGAGCACCCAGGTTTATACTGCTGGCAAATGAGACCCGTATCCGATCTGTTAACTCACTGAGTGCCAAAGACGTCTAAAGACGTTAATGGTGTTTTTTCGGCTGGGGTTGCTAGGAGACATTGTGTGATGAAGCTCTCCTGTGAATATCGAGCTTGTACCATGATGTAGTGACCAACTGGTGACATGTAGGTGGCAGCAGCGCACCTTTGAATGAGAGATCGCCTGTGATGAGCAGAGCTCAGAGGAAGAGGAAAGGAATTTACAAGACAGAAAATGGCGCTACAAGAGTTGATGCTGAAGTTCTCACCAGCTCACAGCAGCGCACACTCGACCAGAGCATGTGTGGAACTAACTAGACCCTTGAGAGTGTTGTGATGGTGAAAGAAAACTATCAAAAAACGGGTAAAAGAATAAATCAATTGCTTCAAAGTGACTAATAGGTTTTTTCAGAAAAAGACATTTTTCTCAGCTTTTTGTCACAAACTGGCAATTTGGAGGAAACTTGCCTCTATTCAATTGCTGATTACGGAAGAACGAAACAAGCAAGAAACACAATTTTTTTTGTGATGAAACTAGAGACACTAATCTTTCAGAATCTGGTTTCAGATTGCAGATTGTCATAGTACAACATATTCTGTGAAAATAATTTAAAACGCCTGGCAATATGGGGTTGGCTGCTCTGAAAATGGCTGGCAGTGAATGAGTTAAACAGACAGACTGAACAACACAGTTAGGATTTTAATGAACGTCTCCTCATTAAAGCCGCTGACATCCCTATCCCAACACTGTCGACTCTGAATCAAAGCAGTCCATTGTAAAGATGTAGCAGCCATCACTGCAAATGGAAAGAGCGCTAAAACCTCTCTCTTCTTTTTCACTCTCCTTAAAGCTGACTTCGCTTGGAAAGAAACGTTCTCAGCGCGACAAAGTCCTACGCTGGACGCCTCCATATTTACTTCCGGAAACACCGTCATGGGTCACCTTAGGATGTCTTTTGCACATAGACTTCACTTCAGGGTTGCATTCTGTTCTTCTTCCAAACTGATTGAAGACGCATTTAGGTTGTAATGTGCACGACCACACAACATTTTTTTTTGAAAAAAATCTGAATTGTGCATCAAGACCTGTAGTGTGAAAGTAGCGACAGTGTACAGCGGAGTGATATGATCTGTAAGAAGTCGCAGTGCTGTTGTTGCTCTATATCAGCACTCTTGAAATGTCTGTAGTCCAATCAAATTACTTGTTTGGAACTACCTGTTGTATAATACAGTATATATTTGTCCACACATTTAAAAATCTAAATATTTTACTCCTCCCCAACTTTTTCTATGTATTGTCTGGCAATCCTTATTTATTTTCATTCCTAAACCCAGATGTACAAACAAAAAGGGAACGTTCACAACACCCAGACTTTGGTGCCACTCTTTCATCGTGTGCAGGAAAAATCCTCCATCATTGGAGAGCTAAACCAAACTAACACAGAGCCAGAGCTTTAAAAGATCATTACTTTACCCCAGACCTCCACCCCACAACCTCCATTATCATCAACCTTTTATGATGGTATAAAAGGAAGTGTGTATGCTGGCTCAAGAGGTGAAGAGAGGATGAATAGTAGTGCCTGAGGGTGAGGAATGTGATCTGAGTGTAGGGTAGGACCTAAGGCAAAGACCACCTACACTATGAAAGCAAATGGGTTGTCATCACACATAGGAAATCTGTTCCTACCTATTTTTAGATTTCATTTATTTAAACTAGTTGGCCTTGTGGTCTGTCTCAGGACTGGTTCAGTCCACTTATGATCGCATAAACCCAATAACTAAATGCAAAACTAAAGAATATTACTAAAGTATGTGGTTTGTGATTACAAAGACAGTGGAAATGATCTCACCACTTACACTGTCACAATAAACACTAAACAGTAACAATGATTAGCAGACTGCCAACATTAGTCCTAAACACACTGAAAACATACAGTAACCTCTGTGGCTGAAAACAGTGGGAGGATATGCTGAGTTCACAATATAATATGATACACAATATTGAGTTTTGAGTATTGTGAATAGGAAATATAACAAAAACTCTACATGAGATTTTCAAGTTTATGAATAAGTTTGAGCTTGAACAAAAGCTTTTAGTTTTTTCTTAGGACAATTTCGTGCAATGCTGTCAATCTGCTAGTTACAAGGTTTCTCTCAAAGGAACCAGCTCCCAGTTTTAGTACAGGGTACCAGCAATCCTTCTACTTTAAACATTTCACTTAATACTTTCTTATTATGTGTAGTTTGGCTTTTTTTTCTTTCTCTCTCTCTAGACTCACAGCGGATCAAGTGCAGTCTGCCCTACTTACTGAGTCAGAGGGACCTCCATGGAGTCTTTTCTGTCCAAATGTGTTTGTGCCTTTAGACTGTTGCTTCTCCACATAGGTCTTCCTTTTTTCGCTTGCTTTGCAGTGTAAGCGCTGTGCTTCACAATGAGGACTTCTGCTGGAACATCCGCTATTATATTTATACTATTGATGGTACGTGAACGCACATTGACTTCAGTCGAGAAGCCAAACCTAACCAACAAAACAGCTCATAGCGCACAAATCCAGCGTCATGTTTCTGGATTTCTAAAGCCTAAATAAAAAGCTAAGAGTAGGAGAAGATGTTAGTGTCCATTCAGAACCGTGATTGTGTAGGGTCCGCCCCACACACTGGTGTCAGAGGGAGAATGATAATGGGATAAATCACATGTAAACCTAAGAGAAGTTTATCTAAGGTGAATTAATTTTACAGTCTGGATGCGGAGTGATGGTTGTCACTCTGCCGTGAGCGGCTGCCGCTTAGAGCGACAGGAAGCTGAGATCACAGCTGCCTCTGTGAGCTCGCAGGCGGGGCTAGCTGACTACTGCAGCCGCTACTCAAGACAGTAACTACAGAGTGATACGTGCATTCATGTCAGTCTCTAAAACATCAGAAACTATCCAATAACACAAAAAAACTTGATACATTTGTCACTAGTCTCGAATAAGAAAAAAGATGCTAAGAGTGTTCACAAAATACACCGGTAAGGGAGGTTTAGTTTCAGTTTCGGTTTTTAGACATTGCATTGATACTAAGGTATAATTATTAAATACCGAATTGTCTAAACAGACCTTTTAATGGACATAGTGGAGTTTGGTCCATATAGTACATTAGAATATAAATGGATGTAAATAAATCACCAATTATTTGGTCACAAACCATTGTGGCCTTAGAAAACTACATCAGAATTATTATTGGCCTCATAAATCTCAGGCAATCACAGAAAGGTCTGAACTGAAGTGAAAGTAATTCATATTTTAAAGATACCACGAGGAACAGGGTTGCCTAAGTACAGAGAGAAAAGTGTTTTGTTTTGTTTTAAATAAATA
Source organism: Gouania willdenowi (assembly GCF_900634775.1). Taxonomy (NCBI): domain Eukaryota; kingdom Metazoa; phylum Chordata; class Actinopteri; order Blenniiformes; family Gobiesocidae; genus Gouania; species Gouania willdenowi. The sequence goes on along the minus strand of NC_041056.1, from coordinate 34,262,704 downwards.
GTGTGTCTGCATGTGTGGATGTATATGTGAACGTCTGCATGTACAGGGGTATAGTCATCAGTTCAGAAAAAAGCTCATCAAGTCCCACAGGTAATTAAGTAATATTCTAAATGTCATGATGATGGGTTAGGGTTAGGCTAGAGTCTGCCAGGTGAATTGTGAATTGATTAAGGAATGCTTAATGGACAGACACACTCACTTGTTTGCATTGACTCCAGGGCCATGTTTGCTGAATTCAGAACCATTTCCATGAAAAAAATGAAATATGTGATCATAAGTAAGCTGATTACATTTACCTGAAAGAAACATTTTCCATTCTAAAATAAACAAAGGAAATGATTATACTGTGAAGTCATCAATGAAGTATAACAATAAAAAAGATTAACAGTCAGATTTCAGATAAAAAAAAATAGACAAACCCCTTAAAGTATGTTTTTAATTGAAAGATTATTCTACAGTGCATTACCGTTTTTAGACTTTAAAACATTCACTGCCCTCTCTCTTCCCGATTATAGATGTAAAACCCTGTGGGACGTCCATCCATGCTGTGCTCTCTCTCTCTCTCTCTCTCTCTCTCTCTGTGCTCCCTTCGCTGAATAACTCCCCATCCCCATACCCTGAAGTATGTGATGAAAAATGCAAAGCTATTGTACTGTAGTTAGGATCTGTGTGATTGCCTGGTAATTGGGTGTCATCACCTGCTGGGACTAGTGGAGGTGAATTAAGGGAAAGGGGAAGAAATGGCATGGGGGATGCAAATAACAGGGGATGAGGGGTGAGGTTTTAATGAAGTGGTAGATCAACGTATGATGTTAATGACTGAAAGCACAGGTGCATTCCTGCAGGATCTGTCCAACATTAAAGTACCAATATTAGTAGAATAAAATTGTTCTCCACATATTTGTTAATAGTTATTATCAATAACTGCTTAATTAGATTGGGGTCAATGAGGCTGGAGTCTGTTGCAGCTTAGGAAAGCTACAAAGCTTTGTAATTTCTACTAATAATCACTTTCCAGAATGTTAGGTTTGCAAAGAGAACTAAGCCTTGATAATGCACTTTCAAGTTAAGATGCTGCATTTCCTGAGGAATTGTATTCAGTTCACAAGTGAACGAGTGCAAATGAAATAGGCAGATAAGAAAAAAAAATCTAGATTCCAAAACACAGGATAAGATGTTAATATTCTTTTTGTGGAAGCACGTACAAAAGTTGATGAAAGGGCCCGACCCAGGGAACAGGACACCCGCACAGGGCAAGCAAGGACTTAGGACGCATCATCAGTAGTGTTCCTCTGGATCATAGGGTGTTTTGGCCAATCACTCTACACCCTCCCCAGAGGCGGCCAGCCGCAGGTTGATCAGCCCATAGCTTGCTTCCCAGCCCCACGTACATCCTGCCCCCCAAGCCAAGCCTGAGCAGACCGCATACTGCTGACCCGCTATTTGGGGGCCCAAGAGGTATCGTTCCTCTCCAGCCAGAGCTACTGGCTGTTTCTCTCTGATGACTCCAATGCAGCTTTGGTGGTAGTTTGGTTGTAGATATTGCCACAAACTCCACTGGGTGGACTTCTATCTTCCAGCCGCAATGTTGTGCTTCTGCAGCTAATTCAGCATAGCGCAAGTGTTTTCGGTCATATGCCTCATCTACGGAATCCTCCCAGGGTACGGTGAGCTCAATGATGTAAACCGTCTTTAGGGAGCGGGCCCAGATCAGGTCTTAAAATGGTGGTGGCAATCTGGAGGAAACACCAGTTGTTGGCTAATATCCACCAGCGTTGCTCAGTCACATGCTAAGCACAGCTGACCTCTCTCTGTCCCTTCACAGACAAAGGCAGTTGTCCATGGGGGTTGGATATTGGCAGTGGTAGGGAGCTGATGGCAGAACATTTGTCCTCCAGGGCGGCTGTAAGGCTCTTTAGAACTCGATTGTGGCACCAAGTGTACCGTCCTTGGGTGAGACTGGCCTTACACCCTGTTAAAATGTGCCGGAGGGAGGCTGACCTGGAGCAAAGGGGACAAGCTGCATCCTACCAAAACCACTGATGGAGATTGGCAGGTGTTGGAAGGAACATCATAAGTAGCCCTGGTGGTAAAGCGCAGACTGTGCTTCCATGGCCCACAGCTGAGAATCCTCCTCTCCACATTGTCCCACTGTGTCCACTGTCCCTGTTTGTCAAAGGAGATCGCCTTGGCCCACCTTGCAGCCTCCTCCTGTTGGCGTACTTCTTCCACCATCATCTTCCTCCATGCTGAGTAGATGGTTTTAGGCCAAGGCCTCCTCTTCCATGCTGACATTGTGGCGAATGCTCAGCATGTCTGAGAGCTGATGTTGCCTCCGCCACTGCTGTTGCTGGAGTACATTTTTGCCCAGTAGCCAAGGTTGGTGCGTTGTTTCTCACCACTTTGTTTTTGGATTCGTTCAGTGTCATCTGTAGTCGTGTTTTAGCACACTTGAACTCCTCCATGAGACCGGTGAGGGGCATCTCCATGGAGCCCTATGTTGGGGAGGCATTGCAGAAGTCCAAGCCACTTTTTGATGTACGCTGTGACTCCTCTTTCCAGCTCCTCCACTGTTGAGATGGGGACCTCATACATTGCAATGGGCCACAACACCCAGGGTGACCAAATGGAAGGCACCAAATCTTTAACTTCCCAGGTAGCTGGGTGTTATTAATGGACTGTAGGTCAGCGCTGATGTCCTTGCGCAGCTGTTTCATCTGGTACCTGTCCTTCAGGCTTTGGATTGGCTGTTCAAATACTGTGGGGATTGGATCATCTCCGATGAAGAACTTCAAGTCAGCAAGCACTCTTTTCACCACTGAAATGCTGCATGACTTTGATGGCTTGATCTTCATACAGGCTCAACTGATGTTCTCCAGTTTCCTGAGCAACCTCCTGGTGCATGGGATGGTAGTGGTCAGGGTGGTGATGTCATCCATATAGGCATTGAGGGGAGGAAGGCACAGACAAAAGCCAACCTGCTGTCCACCTACAACCCATTTTGAGGCTTGAATGATGATCTCCATCGCCATGGTGAACGCCAGGGGAGAGACGGTGCATCCCGCCATGATGCCTACTTCCAGGCACTGCCATGAGGGGCTGAACTCAGAGGTTGAGAAGCAAAACTGTAAGTCTTGAAAGTGAGATTTAACGAGGGCAGTCCAAAGGAGCTCATGGGGCACAGAGCTAAATGTGTTAGCGAGATCCAGGAGACATGGAGGTCCTTTTTCTCCAGCTTTGCCAATTTGATCTGGTGCCAGATCCTGCTTGAGTGTTCCAGACTTTCCCCTGTTGTCAGCTGATCTTTCTCAGCAGTCACTGGATGGGTCCACATAGTTAGATTCCAAAACACAGGATAAGATGTTGATATCCTTTTTATGCGAGCATGTACAAAAGTTGATGAAAGAACCTGACCCAGGGAACAGCACGCCGCCCTTCACAGGGCAAGCAAGGTCCTGGGACTCATCATCAGTAGTGTTGCATCCTAGGCCCTTGTTTGCCGTGGGGCGTCCTGTTCCCTGGGTGGGGCTCTTTCATCAACTTTTGTAGGTACTCGCACAAAGCACGAATAAATAGTATTAATTGGTTGCCATGTTTCATTTTGGCCAGGGGAGCCAATAGGACACCTCGTTGCATGCTCCTTCCAACTTATTATTATTTTCTGACTAACTATTCCTTATTTCTCCATACACTAGTAAGTTGGTATACATTTTTAGCCCCGCTAGTTAACTAGTGCTTCTACAAATGGTTTTACCAGTCAACTAGTAGATAGCTTACCTTTACTACTTCACTTGTAAACATGTCCTCCTAGTTTACCAGTAAGGGCAATAAAGGCATAAACTAGTGAACTAGTTTAATCATTTTTTGCACGTGAGCATTTCAGCCTTAACTATAATGAACTAGTAACATACAGTTGTATGTACTAGTTAACTAGGGTTCTTTTTTAACAATTGACTCATGATGTCTTTTGGACGACATGTCGACAACTTCGCGTTCTGCAGTTCTGCAAGTGCACTCTTCTGATTAGTTGGATGTCAATTGCTGTCTATCAGTTTATATGTCTCTCCTCTCTCCTTTAGCACCTCACGATAGCACTCAGAGCATCCATTGTGCTTATGTGCAAAAGTGGCCCCCAATCGAAGATGAGGCACTGGCCTACACACAGCATATTATCCCCTCATAAGTTCCCCAGAGTTCTTCGGGGGAACTAAGAACTCTGACCTCACACTTTGAAAACCCCTCACTTATAAGATTGGAGCAGAATCCTAATCCAATCTCCTGGTGGAAAAACAGAAGCTTTGTGACCCACTAAATATATTTGAAGCAATGGGGTTAAAATGGGACTGGCTTTTAAATCATTCCCCAAAAAACAAAAAAAAAAGAATACAACCTTTTATTTGAAAAATTGACATTTTTCAGTCTTGTGTATTTTTTTATTTTATTTTTTGGAAATTATAATCAGTCAATGTTTTAGTTAATTAGGGCTTTGATTATGGTTGGGAGTTAGGTGCTGGCATTTGATATTGTGCCAAAAATCTGAAAAATGCGCTGCGCCAAAAAAAAACAAAACACATTTATCAAACCCTGCTGAGCACACCTGCACGCACTTTTCCCTTTATAAATCACAGCCCACTAGAAGGTTGACCAGGTGAATTCACTAGTGTTGTGGTAGTCGAGACCGGTCATGAGACCAAATTTTAAAGGTCTCGGTCTCGTCTCGGACTGTGAAGCATTTTGACTCGGTCTTATCTCGGACTCGGGCTGCCCGGACTCGGAATTTTCCCTTAAGACCGTTGGAGACCAGCACAAATTCCTGCTATTTTTAAACTTTTTTATAATGTGATAATAACACGAAGAAGAACAGGATAAAACAATCCTTTATTCATTCTTTAATCCACCCAGTATAATGACCGCAACCTTCCTTAATGTGACTGAGTGACGTGTGTGTACATGCGTGTGTGCGTGTGTGTGCATGCATGAGTGTGTGTGTGGCTACGGTTTCAGTTTTTTTTTAAATTGAAAAAAAAAAAATATGGTCTTGGTCTTGGTCTCGGTCTCGGCTTGTCTTGGTCTTGGTCTTGACTCGGCCTCGGCTCCCGGAACTCTTGGTCTCGTCTTGTCTCGGTGCATTCTGGTCTCGGGCAAGTCTTGGTCTCGGAAAGTGTGTTCTTGAACACAACACTAGAATTCACTTCATATCCTCCCTTCGACACACCCACATTCTACCATAAATGGTCAATGTAAAGGATCAACAATCAGAACAAACTGCTGAGCAATGGCATTTTATTCTTGGTCATGGCAGGAATGACAAGGGGAAGGAATTCCAGAGTGAGGAAGAGGTGATGGGGCCGGAGAAAGTATAGTATTTGTTTGGTGGTCACAGTGAGCATGAAATGAAGCCTACAACTGGAGAAGGAAGGAAAAGGTTATGTTAATTTAACTTCAAACCGCTGTCAGAGGGGGAAAAGTTTGATGAGTGTCGTGTCTGCCTCAGCGCACGGTGTGTGTGTGTGTGTGGACTCGCTCTGTCACATCAGCCCATTTCAGCAGATGGAATAACAAAATACAATCCACATTTTACAGTTTGCAATGGCGGTAACATTGACTTTGTCTAACTTAATGTCAAACATGCTCGTTTCAAACACTATAAGAAGTAGTAATTCTATTACTGCTATGCAATGCTACATGGGCACCATAGTTGTTGTCAAATGTTTCTCTGCCTGCAAACGAGCTAGGCCGATGGACCGCTGCCGGGAGCCACAGACCCCACTGTGACTGGAAGGTTCGTTCAACTCCAGCTCCAGCATTAATGGGACCTTCCACACAAAGTAGCAAAGTACTATTCTCTTAATACTTGCAGGCTGCACACAAACTTTCATTTGAAGATGGTGGCCAAAAAATATTGGCCAGAGCAATAATTTAAAAAGGTATTTATTTAGGAGGAAGCTAAACACTTGATGGACTTTGGTGAAAGACGTATGAGTTATTTTGTCTCTTTATTCAACCAACCACACCAAAAAAACATCCCATCACCCTTGTAAATGTCAAATGTCAAACACTGCCATGTAAGGACATGACAGTGAGCAGTCAAAACTAGCCCTTTAAACACCCCCAACTCTATATTCAGAGCCGGGTACTAAATTTTAACACTGGGGCCGATAAGGTTTGAAAAACAGGAAACCAATTCCCATTATCAGCTTCCCTTATTGTCTGTATTAACCTTCCCCCATGGCAGGTTGTTCCTCCGTAGTGCTACACTTGTCTGGTCAATGCACTGAAAGCCAATTGCCACATGCAAATGAAGGCACCAGCTATTGTGAGAGAAGAAGAACTAGACTGAGATGAGGAGGAAAACAAGGGCTTTATATCAAGAAAACATGTTGCTGATTGTTTGGACCACACATATGCAGACAAATGGGAGCACATGGAACATTAAATTGAGATTTGCAAGCATTAAAAATGGGAAACCTAAAGGGATCTATTTGTTAAACACTGGAATAGGTGGGAAAGATATGCTAAACAATATATGCCTGAGACTACATAGACTATACTAAGCTTTTAATTGACAAGAGTGCTACAGATTGACATGGATGCCTTTGTTTTTCCCTTGTAATTATTTTATTTTGGATGTATATTTACTTGAATTAATCCTAATCTGGGTAGTGATGTAATACTACACTTGTTTACTCTCTGGATGTTCAACAGTTGAATTTTATTTTATTTTATTTCTTCATACAAAAAAAGGAATTGTGTTTGTTTTTAATCATATGTATCTCTTCTGGCAAACTTGAAGTGTATCGTCTCCTATCCTTCCACAAAAACATAATGAGAAAAAAAGAAGAAAAAAAAAATGTTCAGTCGTAATCATGGAGCCATTTGCTACATTTAAAATTTAATTTAAAATTCTTGCCTCGGCCAGTATTCCTACTTTAGAGTTCCAGGGATTTTTATATTGTGATCAATGGGTTTTGAACCACTAGTGGTTACCTGTGCGTCCGTAGTCAACACAAACACAATTATTTTTACTTTTTACAAATACCATGCTATATACACAATAATTCACAATGCAATAGTTTCCCAAACCTTAAGTGAAACATCCTAAAGAATAGAAATACAAACTCTGCTCCACCCAAATAATTTTAACGATTGTGTCTTCACCCACATGGCCCCTTAAGCTTTACTGTCATTTACAACACTCGGCCTCTCAACTTGCTCTCCGTGGGAGCATTTTAATTTATACCCAGAATAGGAAGCATTCAATACAGCCCACTGTCTGCAGTGCAGTAGATAGCTGTTAATGAGAAGAGGTCCCCCCTTTATCTCTTTTCTTCCACGCCCCCATTATCTGGGTGCAGTCTATAAGCGAGCAGTTACCTTACGAGGTCTGATAACAGCCCAATAGGCAACAGCACTGATGAGCTTTCTATACAGTGAGCGGCACACATTGCCACTATCAGGAGAGCAGACCCCCAGATAGAAAAAAGAGGAGATGGATGCAGTCACACAAGCTGGGTGAGCTCACTCCGAATATCCTACAAATTTACAATGACGGCCCTCATCGAAACACAACTCCTCACACGCCTGCTTGCTTCACTCGCTTTCCCTACCTCTATTTTTTTTGCCTCTCTCTCTTTCTCTCTCTCTCTCTTTGTACGTGTGTGTGTGCACGCGAGGGAAAAAGAGAGAGAGAGAGAGAGAGAGATAGAGAGAGAAAGCAGCTTCTTATCTCCCACCCTCTTCCCTCTTCTGCCTCCGAGATAACAGTAATTCTTCTCCATGCTGTACCCCCCCCCCCCCACTTGCCTGCAGACAGACATGAAGAACTCACACACGCACATGCACATTTAAGCACAAACACACACTCATTTCATCCATCTCTTACTCTGAGTTTCTGTTTTAAATCATTGTACAATGTTTTTTTAAGTTGCAGTTGCACTTGGTAAAGTTAACACACACACACTCACACACACGCACACACACACACACACACACACACACACACACACCCCCCTCTGCCCCAAGCTCAACACTGAGATCCTGGCAATGTATTTCTGCTCATTCAAGATAAAGGGTTAAGACTGCACTCGGACGGCCTTTCTTTGTGAGATCAGGGGTGGAGGGTGGATGTGCTAAGGCTTGTGTGGGGGGAGAGAAGGAGGGAGGAAATAAAGAAATAAGGAGAACAAGTCTTCAAATACAGAATGTTTTGTCACTTGCACACTGCAAAGATACTGACCACACACACACGCGCACAACTGTAAACTGTAGGGTATTTACAGATCCAAACATGCATGTGTAGATACTGTATATAGATATACATTTTGACTCAAAGCCAACATTGTAATATAAATGTAGTTTTTTTTTTCTTTCTTAAATGTGGCTGAAGCCCGGAGTGTTGTAGCCAGATAAAAGAATTAGTGGTTGCACACAGGGACCGGGGCGCTAAGTACAGCCACGAATTAGAATGTCTATCTTTGTCGCTCCTGGCTCATCCGCTTGAGCTAGCCGGGCTTCACACTCGTAAACAATTTAATCTTTTCACTACAGTTTGGAAAAGAGAGAAGGAATAATGTGTGCTTGTGTGGCAGAGACAGAAAGAGAGAAGGCGATGAGAAAAATAGCAGACACATGGACACAGCCCAGTCCCATCCCTCATCCTTCATTCTCCCTCACTACTCCTCTACATCCCTCGCTGGCCTCTTCTTTTAAACAAGAAACCTGACGCAAACGTGTGTAAGGTGCTTGTAGATTGAATCAGCTCACTTTCATTTTCCTCCCCCCATCGCCATTCTTTTGGGCCCTTCTTTCCTTCTTCTTCATCATTTTTTACGCAGTATTCTATGCCCCTACACACGCACAGTCCTCATCTTCCCATCTTTCTGCCTCTGCTTTCCACCTTTTTGAAATTGAAGATGTGTGGAAGCCTGGGCTCCGAGGCCCTGTCTATTTTGGAGGTGTAATAAAAATTCATAGCCTGAAACACACACACACACACACACACACACACACACACACACACACACACACACACACACACACACACACACACTGGTCAAAAGGATTCACAGTAAATAGTCTGCTATACCACCTTAAAGTCACTCTTCATGTGTGCACATTGTGGGCAGCCACTCGATATATTGTATGACTGCGTCAGTGCCGTGTACAGCAGCAATATGCTTCAACGTGTGCAGAGAATTTTGCTAGGATAAAAAAAAAAAAAATAGTGGGAAAAGGCCACAACAAACATTTAATTGTGTTGTTTAGTTCGCTGCTGTGTAACAAAGCCGCATCTTATTTGCTAAAAGGTCCTATATTATACACATTTTGCTTTATAATGGATTTCTAACAGTAATATTTTATCACCTTAGCCTCATTATGAGGCTCCAAAAGTGGACATGTACGATTCCTTTATCCCTCGTTTTCTCCACATTTTGTGAAATGTGTGCTTATACAGGCAAGTTTGAGTTTGCTCCATTTGTGATGTCATAGGAGGAATAACTCCTCCTACTGATCCTCTCCCTGCCCCTCCCACAGGGACATGAGCTCCACCCTCACTATTTACTTTGCGGGTTAACAGACATGGTTAAAGCAAGACAAGCCCTGTAAAACTTTTTTTTTTTTTTCCTTCCTTAGTTGAGCCTCTCAGGACCCTCTGGCTGGTTTTGATCTTTGCTGGTTGTGTATCAAATGACATTCCCAAACGTTTGTATGTGTGTGCCCAGAAATTCACAGAGGACGGTTCTAATAAACATTCACCTCTACAGAACTAGCAAGCTTTGCTCGAAAAACTCTGAATAAAGCATGAAGCAGTAAAAACATTTCATTACTCAAGCACAAATGTGGATTCTGTAAGTTCATATCTTTTTTTGTTTCCTTTACTGCATAAGCTAACTAGTGTGATGAGCTGTGTGTGTGTGTGTGTTAACTTTACCAAGTGGCTCGGATGTTATACTACGATGGATTTTGCAGTTTCTCTAGGACACCCCTTGAACAATGCCAGTCCAACTCAGCGTGCAGGTGAATGTCGATGCTTCTAAGGTTAGAACAAGGCAGTAAGCTGTTGAAACCGTCGGCATTGCCTGAAGTGCACAGTTAAATGTCCATTTGCCCTCTTTGTGGGGAAATGGGGTGTCACTCATCTTCCTCATCAGGAATTCACGCGCTACAGTAAATTCAGTTGCAACCACGTCGTTTCCAGCTAATCTGACGCCGGCTATGCTCAGTGGCGGTTCTGACAAGAATTACTCTCTGGCCAGGCAACCTCATCCCACAAAAACCACCCATACCCACAAATCAACATACCAAGAACTTGGCCAAAATGAAATACAATTATTTATTATGGTTTTCTTTGTTCTTCAAAATAAATAACAATAACAATTAGTGTAACGTAAGGCTTGTAAACTGTGCATAGCTTAGTAGACTGTTATAGAATAAATTATACACATTTGAGATCTAACGTTTTCCAACTACAAACAATGAAGAAAACTATATACAAAACAAGTAAAACAAGCATTTTACAAAGTAGTGCAATTTAAAGCTTGTATACTCTGTATTGCTTAGTGTACTGTCATAAAAGGTTAAATAAAAATAAAAACAATTTGTATAAGGGTAAGATTAAACAAACAAAAAATAAAAAAACTAAAAGGTGTTAACTACACACTACAACTACAAATCAACACCAAAACACACCCTAAATTGGGTTGCACTTTTTTAGTGCTTTGTTGAAACTAAAAACATACCCGTCTTGCCTTGGTGTGGGAAAAGTCATGAATCATCTCCTGATATGTTCGTTTTTCACCTATGGTGTGGTTTATGCTTAGAACTGCCAAACTGATTGCCCTTTATTATTATTTATCCAAAAACGTTTTATTTACATAGATAATAGTTAAATGAAAAAATACAATAATAGTTTGGACACATTTGATGACAAATTATCTGATTATTTGTTAAATAATAATTACATTTATTGCAAAGCTGTAAAGGAAAAAAATTACAAAACTATTAATTAATTTATTTGTGGGTTTGATTAGAACCCCATGTGGGACTCATTGGTCACTAGTTAAAATGGTCCCCACCTATAACACAACACCGGTCCTGCAACCGCAGACAGTGGAACATATTATCAAAGTAAACAAAACTTGTTGAAAGGAGATTCACGTACAGTAACCTTATCCGTCACCAGAAAGAGGCCATAGAAATGACTGCGTTCAGGAGAAATATAAAACAGATAGAAAAAAAGCCTTAAAAGATACGGAGATGCATTCTAGTTCCAGGAATGCCCCTCATTTCACTTCATCTTCAATGACTCGGTTTAATCTTTTTCTGTCAGCGGAAGATCACTGAGAACCGTTTAACTCACACGCACAGTACGCTGTGTGCACGTCGTACAGCGAATAACTATCCGCTCTTTTCTGAAGGGGTTTTGGTTGCCTGCGCTCGAGGCTGTGTAGCACTTAAATTAGTGTTTGCTAAACTGAAAAGATTCTCAGAATTAGTATGTTGTGTTCTGAAAGTTCATCCTTCTCTGGCCAGTAGGGGGCATAGTGGGACTGTTTCTACTTTAGAGCTGCCAGGAAGTAGAGAGGAGACGAAGAAGTGTGTGTAGAGATGAATGGGCGCCGACATTAAAGAAGGTAACAACGTAAACGTCTCTCCAGTGATCCTTTAAGTGTTTTATGTCCTACAAACACAACAAATTGGCGACGAGGATTTATTTATTTATTTATTTATTCAGTTTATTTCCGACATGGTTACATTCACTTTTTTTTTTTTTCATTTTTTTTTTTTTTTTTTCTTTTTTGTACATGCCGAAAAAGGAGACGAGAGAAGCAGTTTGCTTATCCGGGTCCCGTCCCCTGTTTTACCATCGCAAATTTACATGGGTTTACATGTCTCTCTGGTCAAACATTCTTGAGTTCTTCCTTTGTTCCCTTCAGTTTATTTCCTTGCTTGAGTATTTCTCCTTTGAATTTCACATTCGTGAAGGTTATTTTTGCAGCTCTGTTATCATTTTTCTTTGGCAGGAGATGGCAGGAGTTGATGTTGTCAGGGTTCAGGACAATGTCCTTCGACTTCAGGTAGTCAATGACCTGTTGTTCAATCGATTTTGTTTCTTCGTCACTCGCGTAGCTCCTGGGTTTTATCTTTAGGCCTGTGATGATGACATCTTTCTCTCTTTCCTTTTTTTTTTTTTTTTTTTTAAAGATTAAATCAGGGCTTTCGCCTTTATTTGGCCATGTAGTGTTATTATATACATGGAATTTGTCCTCTGCATTTAACCCATCCCTGAGGAGCAGTGGGCCGCCATTTTTGCAGTGCCTGGGGAGCAGTTTGGGGTTAAGGGACTTCCTCAACATCCCACAGTGATAGCCCAGGTGAGGCTTGAACCGGCAACCCTCGATTACAAGCCCAGCGTCCTTAACCACTAGGCCACCGCTCCCCTCTCTTTCCTTTTGTTCCAGCTGTTCAACCCTCGCGTTCAACAATTTTATCTCTTCAGCATTTCTTTCATTCTTTTCTTTCAGTACCTTTGTTTCGCTTTGTAGTTTTTCCAGTGAGTTTTCCAGCGTCTTTTCCAGCGACTTTATCTCAGCAGATAGGTTTTGTAGACCCTCGCGTATCATCTCCTTGACCTCTTCCAAACCCGAATTGGGTTCTGAAGGGCCTCCCTGCGGTTTTTTCACCATTTTCCTTCAGTCTTGGGCCCAGTTTTTCAGGCTGTTCAGGCTGTTCAGCTGTAGCCAGCTGTAGCCAAGGTCGGGTTATCGGAGCAAATGAAAACACGTCTGCTCTCTCCAAAGACCAGAGATTTATTTTGGCCGTGGATTCTACTCCTTTGCCTCCCTCGTTCCTACAATGTCCGGGAGAACCTACAATGCCGTTCCGAACATGGCTAAAGATGTTCGAAAACTACCTGCTTGTGATTGACGTGGAAGGAGCTAGGTGGCCTGATGCCCGAAAGCGTGCTTAGCGTGGGAACCGATGCACGGAGGATTTCTTACTCTGACAGCGACGGGGACTACTTACGACCAGGCTGTTGCTGCCCTGCGAGCACATTTTGTGCAGAAGGTAAATGTCATTGCTGAGAGACAAAAGTTTCGCCAACGTGCACAGAGACATGATGAAAGTATTGCACAGTACGTTTCGGCGTTACGTGAGATGCTCGCATTGTGTGAATTTGGAAGCGCAGAGCAAGATATGCTAAGATTGTGGAGAAGGCTTTCAGTGGACATATACGTGAACGTTTGCTGCTAGAGGACCAACTGACACTGGATAAGGCTATCCAGATTGCTAACCAAGTGGAATCAGCAGCACGCAACGCCAGTGCATTTTCACACAGTGAAGTACAAGTGTAACGTCCGAGTTATAGGGGGCTCTCACTTGCTGTTGTAGACAAGAACACACGACTTAGACTCTTGGAACGCCAGGGCAGACGTCTCCGTTTATTTTCACCCACACAACACTACCTCATCTTCCCGCGCCGACGCGCGCTGATGACATCACACATACACGGCGCATCAAAACAACACAGTACCAATTGCAGCGCTCACATGCGTCCCCCCTCAGGAAAAGAAATGTCCCCATTTCAAAAAAAAAAAAAAAAACAGTGGGTACACCCCCCAGAACATAAACAACCCAAGGAGGGGAAAACAAGGCACCATGAACATGACAGAACCAACCTGAGAAAACACACAATGCCGTCACGGAAAAGAAGAAGAGAGAAAAAAAAAAACCAGAACAATCAAAAAACAAAACACCCCGTTCACACCGAAAACACGGGAAATTACCTTCCTAAATAAAAACAACAAAATAAAACAAAATCATTCCAAGACATAGTCCCGGAAACGAGTAGGAACCCGTGACTGCCTCCCAGCCCGGGAGACTTTACCCAGAGCAGGCACAGGGGAGCCAGGTGAAACACCAACCTGCCCCATGCCGCCACCCCCAGCGGAGCCAGGCAAAGGAACAGCACCCGGGCTGCCGTGGGGGGTAACCAACTCCTGCAGCACAGGCGACATAGAAGGGGCGTGACCAGATTCCGAAGAACCAGCCATAGGCACGGCAGCCGGCAGGCCATAGCGGCGGAGTCTATTATAATGAACAGTCTGGTGAGGAGGGTCCTCGGCAAAAGGGCTATTTATCCGATACGTGACCCCCACCATGCCATCAGTGTCCAAACGGGCCTGTACCAAGTAAGGACCCTTCCAATGCGGAGCAAGTTTGCGACGGCTCTCCGTGGGGTCGTTGAGCCACACCAGATCCCCCACTTCATAGGGCTCGTGCCTCATCCTGCTGTCATAAAAAGTCTTCTGTTTTAAGCTCGCCCCAAAGTTATTGTCCCGTGTCAGACCAAACGCTGTCTCCAAGCGCCTGAGGAGGGACTCCACAAACCCCTCCAGAGACACAGGCCCCGCGTAGGGCTGCCCCGAAGGACCCAACAGCACATCCACTGGAGTACGGGCCTCCCTGCCATGCGTGAGAAAATAAGGTGTGAACCCAGTGCTCGAGTGCACACTGGTGTTATAGCAAAGGCCACCTCCGAAAGGAAACAGTCCCACTCCCCCTCACATGACAGAAGAGTCTTAGCGAGCTGATCAATTAGGGTCCTATTGAACCTCTCAACCATCCCATCAGACTTCGGATGATAAGGCGTGGTGTGGGTCTTCCTCACACCCAACTTGTAACATAAATGTTTCACGACCTCCGACTCGAATTGCCTGCCCATGTCAGTGTGCAATGTTTCCATAACCCCATGTTCCAGGACATAATCCTTAAAGAGACGTTCAGCGACAGTGGCCGCCCTCTGATCAGAAATAGCGTAAAGGTTGACAAATTTGGAGAAATAGTCCTCAACGACCAACACATAGCGGTTACCACCAGATGTCACAGGTAACTCCAGGATGTCAGCAGCAACACGCTGGAACGGTCTCTCAGACTGCGAAGTCCTCATGGGGGCTTGATGATTTGGCACCGGGGACTTTCTCCTCTGACAGGCATAACACTGTTCACACCATGCAAGAATGTCCGTGTGCATGTAGGGCCAATAACACACAGCTCTCGCACGCGCCAAAACACGTTCATGAGCCAGGTGAGCCGTGAGAGGGGTGCCATGAAGAAGTTGCAGGACCTCAGGGACCAAGGTGGAAGGGACCACTACCTGGGTGGCCAAGCCAGCCTCAGAAAGATAAACAGTTCTGTACAGGAGACCATCAACCAACTTCAACCGTGGAAACTCGTGCCACAGTTTCTTCAAACCCCGGCTCGCACCTCTCAGCCTCCACCGAGGGGGTCTCAGATCCTCCTCCAGCCAGGCCAAAACTTGGCCAACGTCCGCATCTTGTCGTTGGAGTTCTCTCAAACTGGAGCCATCATGTGACAGGGCGTACACCAAGGCTTGATCCTGATCAACAGCACAACTAACGGGAGATGGTGTCGAATCCGAGGGTGAATCGGGTTGGGGAGACTCAACCGAACACACAACGGCTGAGTCACTGTCCATGGTTGTTTGTGTGCTGGTGCTTCTGAGAGTGGTGGAGGCACACGGGGCACCATTGTCCAGCACCCCCTCATCGACCCCGGGTCTGCGTGACAGAGCATCAGCATTGGTATGTTGGGCCCCCTTTTTGTGCACAATCACCCAATCATAGGGGTCCAGCTCCAGGGCCCAGCGACTTCTACGCCCCGTCCTGTCATTGTCAATAACGAGTTTCCGAAGACCCATTAAGGGCTGATGATCTGTGACAATAGTGAACTGATGAAGTCCCAAATAATGTCTAAAACTTCGGACAGCCCACACAATCGCCCACAGCTCTCTATCGAATGTGGACCACCGGCGTTCAGCCGTTGTGAGAGATTGACTAGCGTAAGCCACCACCCTCTCCTGACCGTCAGAGTCTTGCGCCAGCACAGCACCAACTGCTACTTGAGATGCATCAGTGTGCAGTTTGAAAGGCTTAGCAAAGTCAGGGTGACAGACGACCGGTTCTGCACAGAGAGCGTCTCTAAGGAACTCAAATGCCATCTGGCAGTCCCCCGTCCACTGGAATGGGACATTCTTTGCCGTGAGGTGACTGAGAGGAGTGGCACGTTGAGCAAAACCTTTGACAAATCTCCGATAATAGGAGCAGAGACCCAGAAACGCACGCACTTCTGTTGCCGACTGGGGTACCGGCCAGGTCATAACCTTGCGTGTGTTTCGAGGGTCCGGGCGGAGCCCCTCGGCTGAGATGACATGACCCAGGAAGACAACACTGTCGCACGCAAGATGGCACTTCCTGGCATTTAGTCTTAGTCCAGCTTCCCCAATGCGGCCGAAAACCTGCCCCAGGGCCCCCAGATGATCCTCAAATGTTTTGCTGTACACCAGAATGTCGTCGAGATAAACCATGCAGATGTGCCATGGCAGCCCCTTCAATACCAACTCCATAACCCGCTGGAACGTCGCAGGCGCATTGGTGAGACCCATGGGCATTGACCTGAATTGATAAAGGCCCTGGCCAGTGGTAAACGCAGTCTTGAATCTATCCTGCTCCGCCACTTCCACCTGCCAGTAACCGTCAGAAAAATCCAGTGTGCTGAACCAGGCGGTCCCCGCCAGGGCGTCCAGTGTGTCATCCACCCGCGGCAGCGGATGAGAGTCTTTAATTGTCACAGCATTCAGCCCCCTGTAGTCCACACAGAACCGCCATGCGTTGTTCTTTTTCCTCACCAGCACCACAGGGGAAGACCACGGACTACAGCTCTCCTCAATGACGCCGTCCTCCAGAAGACGCTGGACCTGCCTCTCAATCTCCTTTTTTTTCTCTGGGGATGTTCTATAAGCTCGTCGTCTAACTGGCAGATTGTCACCTGTGTTGATGTGATGCTTAATCAAATCAGTCCCAATAGCGTCATTCCTACCAGGGAGGAACACGCCCCGATGCATCTCCAGCAAGGACCGCAGCTGCTGCCTCTGCCCATCTGTTGCAGCAGAGTCAGATAAATCTGGTAGAGGATCAGTTACACAATGAGAACCAACAAACTCCGTGGAGGCAAATATGTCACACTCGTTAACATGGTGTAACACCCCTAAATGCGAGCCAGGATGCAGAGCCAGTTCATGGTCAATAGGATTCAACAGCCGCGCGACAGTGTGCCCATTATTAACCGGCGCCACTGTACGTGCAACCACCAGACCCACACTGTCCCGAAGCTCAGGCTCCAAATAGCCCAAGTAAGAGGCAATGGGAGGCTCCACATATTTAGAAGACTCCACTTGCACAGGCACAATCATCTCACTGAAAGGTGGAATGACAACATCAGCAGACACAGAAATGTTACAACACATAGGAATGAAGTCCACAGACAACATAAGAGAAACATCAGTGTCACTGAGGCGAAGGAAACCCCGACCCACATCTAAAATAGCATGAGTTTGTAGCAAAAAGTCAAAGCCTAACAGGACAGTCTGTGTGGATCCCCGCACAACATGAACAACCTGCTCATAACATTTCCCCCCTAACTGTATAGAGAGAGTCACAGTCCCCAAAGTGTCCAGTAAATTTCCATTAACAGCCCGACCAAATGTGTACTGAGTCTGTAACACACGTTTACGGAGTGATGGGACAGACATCTTAAATTCCTCAGAAATCAATGAAACAGTAGACCCAGAGTCAATCAGCATAGTAACATCCATACCTTCTACCAAACCTTTAACGTATGCTGTAACTTTGGACTCGCTCACCATACATGAGTTCATCACTGGATCCGGAGCCGAAACAGTTGAACACTCAGGTCGACCCTGCGGCGAAGCAGCTGGTATCCGGGCCTCAATGCCAGCTACTGGAAGTTTCCCCTCTCCGGCCGGTGCGGGGAAAGAGATGGAGTGCGCCGAGAAGGAGACGAGAACCTCACCTCCCGTCTCGGCTGTCGTGTCTCGGAAGGAAGGGGTGCTCGTGAGCTTCGATCTTCCGTCCATCGTGGCGAGAAGCTCGCGGCGGCGTCCCGGTGCATCTGCTCCTGAGGCGACCATTCATTGGTCCTGTATCCACTCCGATATCCGCGTTGTAGAGAACGACCCCTTGGCTGATCATCCCTCTGGAAATCTCTGTCAACAGACCTGCAACCAACTCTGCCACAGTCACAGTGACAGACGGGCCGCCAGTCCCTGCGTGTCCGTGGATCGCCCAGGGAGGATGTACCACGACCACCACGCTCATCCTCACATCGCTGTGCCTTCAGGCCTCTCACCTCCATCTGCAAGCTGTCCATCCTGGATGTGAGTTTTTCAACGGCATCGAAGAGCTTCTCGGCACCACCAGAATTAGCGCCCACAACACCATCCAGAGAGGAAACCACAGCAACATGAGATGGAGGAAAAGGTGCAGCAGTTACGGTCGCCTTCAGGGACAACCTCGCCCGCTCACAGCGACCAGCTATTATCAGTGCCTCCTCCATGTCCGTCGCTCCCTGCTCATGGCATTTAGCTTGGAGAGCAGGATCAAGTCCGGCAAGAAAACGTCTGAATTTCTCACCATTCAGTGCGGCTTTGTCATAGTCTGGAAAAGCCTCCATTACAAGCCTGGAGATGTCAGCAGCATAGACCTCCAAACTTTCATCCACCTGGCGAGGTCTTGCAGATACACACGTCTGAAAGTATAACAGGAACTGCTTCTGTCCAAAAGCCTCCTTTAATCTCTCTTTCATCCGTTCAAAGTCACACTGTACATCCGGGGGAAAGCTATCCCACAACAGAAAAGCCGCTCCATCCAGTCTGGTTGGCAGAAGACTCACCAAATTAGCATGAAAAGCACCGCGGCCTGCGCGTCCCGTCTGGGCGCGCAGGCCGGCTTCAAACTGCTTAATCCACGTGCTGAATGGCTTCTGACCGTCCCCACGAAATGGCGACGGGAGCTCCACTTTGACACTACTCCCGCCAGCAGCCCATGAAGCAGCAGGTTTGGAATAATCCTCATCCATGTCACAGTCCACCGTTTCGGGCATCCGCGTCGAAAACATGTTGTTACCCGGGCAAACACGAGCCTGCTAGCCAGAAAAAACTCCGACTAGAAAGTCCAGCAATTGTCCACAAAATAAACAGTCAAAGCCAGCACACTCTCCAGTTACCGCTGCCACCAATGTAACGTCCGAGTTATAGGGGGCTCTCACTTGCTGTTGTAGACAAGAACACACGACTTAGACTCTTGGAACGCCAGGGCAGACGTCTCCGTTTATTTTCACCCACACAACACTACCTCATCTTCCCGCGCCGACGCGCGCTGATGACATCACACATACACGGCGCATCAAAACAACACAGTACCAATTGCAGCGCTCACACAAGTACGGGAAATGAATACACGGACAAAGTTGGACAAACAACGCCCCTACAATGCAGGTAATCACAGGAAACGTGACTCAAACACTCAACAGACACGTAAATGTTACAGATGTGACTCAGATAAGCATCTTGCAAATTCACCAAAATGCCCTGCGGCAAATAAAACATGCAAATTATGTGGGAAGACTGGGCACTTTACTAAAGTGTGCCGCTCAGGTCAAAAACATGAGGTAAAAGAGGTTGTTATCCCAGAACTGACTGTGATGTATCTGAAAAATGCTGTGCCACGTGAGAGGAAAATGATGTGCACTGTAAAATTGGGGTTGCCTCCCAATTTGCAGTCATTTGAGATGATAGTGGACACTGGATCATCAGTTTCATTGCTTCCTGCTCATGTTTATTGGAATTCATTCAGTCACATCCCACTGAAGCACACAGACAATCCTCTTGTGAAATACTCAGGGCAGAGAATTCCAGTACTTGGCTGTCTGGACATCGATGCATTCCATGATGGATGTTTCGCTCAAGCCACTTTCTTCATTGTAAAGACAGGTTCACTGCTGCTGGGGTTGGACTTAGTTGAGGCACTGAAAATGATCATTGTGGGAAGGAAAGTGGTACCAAAAGCAGAGTTGATTGTGACGGAAATAAGCATTCAGTCTGCACCTGCAACTACCATTTCACCTCCACCTGCTACTACACCCCCGCCTCTACCTACTATGGGCTGTGTGAAAGGCTTTGTACACAAAGTCAAAGTGAGAGATGATGTGAAACAGGTGCAACAAAAGCTAAGGAGGTTACCTTTCTCAGTCAGGGATGCTGTGTCGGCAGAGTTACAGCGCCTGCTGGAGGCTGACATCATTGAGAAGATTGACGCATCTCCCTGGGTGTCCCCAATTGTGGTGACTCAACGCAAGAATTCAGCAAAAATACGGATGTGTATAGATCTCAGAAAGCCCAACAAAGCCATAGTGACTGCTACGGATTGCTACCCCATTCCACACATTGAGGAGCTTTTTCGGAGATCAGAGGGGCATCGGTGTTCTCAACCATTGACCTTACGAATGCTTACTATCAGGTTCCTCTGCATGAGGACAGTAGAGACCTAACTGCCTTCATAACGCATGAGGGGCGCTTAAGATACAAGCGAGTTTGTTTTGGGCTAGCATCAGCACCGTCAGCATTTCAGAAGGTGATGTCCATTGTGCTAAAAGATCTGTCTGGAGTCCAAGCATATCTCGATGACATCATTGTCTTCTCATCGTGCAGGGCTGATCACGATACACGTCTGAAAGCTGTACTGTGCAGGCTACAGGAAGCTGGACTGCGTTTGAATACGGAAAAATGCAAATTTTACCAAGATAAGCTAACTTACCTGGGGCACACCATAAGTAGTGATGGTCTGCTGCCGACTATGACCACATTACAGCTATATGTCGGTACACGACTCACTTATTCTGAGGGGGAGTCATAGGATGGTGGTGCCAGTAAGTGTGTGTTCTCACATGGTACACCTAGCACACGAGAGCCACCAAGGCATTGTGCGTACTAAACAGAGACTCAGAGATTTGTATTGGTGGCCTAAGATGGATGCACTGGTCCAGTCTGTTCGCAACATGTGTGTCATGTCAGCTGAATGATAAAACGGCTCCAGCCCCAATGACACCGGTCCCTTTGCCTGATAGACCTTGGCAAAGGCTTGGACTGGACATTGTTGGCCCATTTGAGACGGGTCCTGCTGACTGTAAGTTTGCCATTACCATGGTGGACTACTATTCAAAGTGGCCGGAAGTGTGTTTTGCTCCACAGTGCACTGCTGCTACAGTGATTACCTTCATGAGGTCAGTGTTTAGCCAAAAAGGAAACCCGATGACGGTGGTGACTGATAATGGCCCACAATTTACCTCCTCAGAACTGTCCTCTTTCATGAACGAACAAGATGTCCAACACATCAGGTCCACAATTTATCACCCCGAAGGAAACGGAGCAGTGGAAAGACTGAACAGAGTGTTAAAAGAAAGCATTCTTATAGAGCTACACCACATGCAACTACAGGAACATCACCTTTTCAGCTCATGTACGGAAGGAAGATGAGAACAAAGCTCACTATCCAGCCAAAACTCACCGCTGTTCAGGATAAAGAACTGAGAGACAGAGTTGCAAAGAAACAGTTACACATGAAGAAATACACGGACAACAAAAGAAGGGCCAAGATTCCTAAACTGCACCCAGGGAGCCTGGTACGGGTGAGAAATCCACTGCACACAAAGGAAGGAAGGTCCAAGTTCAGTGAACCTCTTAAAGTTATAAAACAGAAGGGACATCACAGCTACACATTGATGGACGGGAAGACTTGGGATTCTTCACGCCTTTCGGTGCTGCCGGAGACCTTTACTCCTATAGCAGAAGAACCACAGCCTTCAGAACCTGCTACAAGTGACAACATGTAGAAGAGGAGCCAACAAAATAGAAAACAGCCAGCTTGGACCAAAGATTATGTCACTTGAGCAGGGTTCGAAAAACAAAAGAAATGTTCTTCTAATTGTCCTGTGAAGTTACATGCAGGTTTTAATGTTCTGCTAAGTGTTGTGTGAAGTTATATGCATGTTATAATAACTACATAAGAGGTTGATATGTTCAGGTTATAACAAAGGATCTTACACGGTGTGAGAAAAAAAAGAAAATAACACTTTGATTATACCCCACTTTATTTGTTGATAAGTGTTACGCTTTTAAGAAAGGGGGAAAATGTTGTGTTCTGAAAGTTCATCCTTCTCCGGCCAGTAGGGGGCATAGTGGGACTGTATTTACTTTAGAGCGGCCAGTAAATAGAGATGACAAAGAAGTGTGTGTAGAGATGAATGGGTGCCGACATTAAAGAAGGTAACAACGTAAACCTCTCTCCAGTGATCCTTTAAGTGTTTTATGTCCTACAAACACAACATAGTAGTGGTACCTCCCCACCAGCTGGTGGCACTGGGGAGCAAGGAGATGCATTAATACAGTAGTAGAGTGAGAAAAAAACGGAGCCTTGACTGCAGTGAAGATGTGTTCCTTTCTGAGGTAATAAATAGCTCATTTTGACAACTACATCAACGTGTCCGGGAATGATGTAACATTTTGGAGGTCCCACCGAGATCCTATGATTACCTGATGGAATAAGACTGAAAAACAACCAAGGAGACAGTAAAGTGTGCATGACACTAATGCTAAGCTAAGAGTTGCAATTCGTGCGACACAGGCCGAGGGAGTCTGTTTTAAAGTTAAATTCAAGAAGAAAGAGCATATCTGCAGGCATGTCAGAGCAACGTGAAGATTTTCTGTTGAATCTGGAAGTGAAATTATGTGGACTTTTACTGAAGGAACTGCTAAGAGTGTGTGAACTCTGCAACATCACCAGAAAAGAAAATGAGGACATTTCAGCTCTTGTTAAGCTCACTACTAACTTTTGTGAGTGAGATGAGCTTTTGCAGAGTGAGGATGAAGAAATGTCAACTCTTTTGGAGTTAAATGATGTTGTGGATGAAGAGGAAAGGTCATCGGCTGTGGTGGCGGGAGATTTAGCGGCCCCGTCTTCACCCACGGGAGTGGCAGCGGCGGAGGTGAGGCGCTTGGAGCGGTCTGCAGTGCCGAGAGGCCCACACGCGTCGCGGGAGGACAACGGACCGACGGCAGACCCGGCACCATCATCGTGGCGGTCAGCGCTGGAGCAGCAGTATGCGCCGAGGTCAGCGCTGGATGGCGGGACTCAGCAAAAAGGACGAAACTCAACTAGCAACAGCTGCTGCATCGTTGCTCCAGGTGGATTCAGGAAAGATTTCCATAAATGGCCATGTTGGTGAGTCAACTTCCAGAGACACACTGAGCTTCAGCAGCCTTGAGCATCAGATTGAAAGTGGCTTAAGAAAAGGCTACCCTGAAACTGAAATAGTGGAGGCAGTAGTTTGTGCTATAACTCCTGGACTAAAGCTAAGAAGCTATCTTGAAGGAAAAAATTATCTTAATTTGACCAACTTAAGACAAATTTTAGGTGCTCATTATGCAGAAAAAGATGCCATTGTGTTATATCAACAACTGACCAAAGCAACACAAGGAGGTAATGAAACACCTCTTGAGTTTCTGATTAGAGTGCTGGATTTACGTCAGAAAATTCTTTTTGCATCTGAGCGTACACAGTCTAACCTAAGGTATAATAAGGAGCTTGTTCAAAATCAGTGTTTTCAGTCAATTATGACCGGACTCTTAAATGACAATGTCAGGGCAGAAATGAGGATGTACTTACAAAATGTAAACAGCACTCCAAACATTCAGAAAGTCAACTCAGAGACATGTACTGCATGCCAGAAAAAGAAAACAAAGATTGTGACCACTGCTTTAAATGTGGTAGCGACTCACACTAGGCAAAGGGATGTAGAATGGAGGGAAATCAGAAACCGGGAAACTGGAGGAGGCTGTGACTGTGGAAGTGCCACAGTCCCGAGACTCAAGTCCCCAAAGTGTGAACCCCAAAACTCCAAGAAGGTCCAGTATGTAGAGTCCAACCAAATTAAGCAAACTGCTTTACCCAAAATTGTAACAGCTCATGCTAAAGCTAAAGACCAACTATCGAGCATGCTTAATTTTAGTGTAAAACGCGTGCGCTGACGTCTCCAGGTGTTTGGACAGCTTTGGGTGATGTGGCGGTGAATGTCTGATATCCTCATAATTTATGAGGATGGGCACTCAGTCAGCACAGCAGTGCTATATAAAAGTGATGATTTTTTTTTTCTTTTCTCATGCCGCCCCCTAGAGATTGCCACCCTGGGCGGCTGCCCATGTGGTCCATATCAAAAATTGTCACTGGCTATTCTCACGTTACGTATGACGAAATATATATTATTAATATTGCTTATATTCGGACTCGAGGAGGGACCAGGGCTTTTTACTGATGCCGATTTCGGTCGACCCGAGCACTTTTAAAAACCGCTCAGAGCAGCTCAGCAGCAGTACTGAAGCAAGGCAGTCCCCTCGCTTCCACCCCGGTGAATGAAAACACAGACTACCTGGGTCTCCAGCGGGTGGATTCGGTCTCTACCCGGGAATGATGGACGTATCCAAGTACTTTTAAACCGATGGGAGAAGCAGTATCAAAGCGACAGATCTTCTCTGCTTCCACACTCCTCTCCCATTGATGGGACTCTCTGAATGACAAGCCCTTACTTCCATGGTCTCCAGCGGACTCTACCCTGGAACAGAGCACATATTCAGACTCAGGGAGACATGCCTTTCCTCTGATCTGAGCACTTTTGTAAAACCGATGTGGGAAACAGTATCAAAGCAACAGACATCCTCTGCTTCCACACTCCTTCTACAAGTTTTTTAACTTTTGATTATTATGTGTTTTCTGTATTTACTTTATTGTTGTTGGTTTCTTTTTCTGACTTGCTTAATTGTGTTACAACTGTAAAGTGTTTTAGAGTTTTTGAAAAGCGCTTGTAAATAAAATGTATTGTTATTATTGATGGGACAAGCAAGATTTAAGTGTGAAAAAAACAGTGTGAGTCACTTTGAAAAGGTAAATTTATGAGGTCCACCATTCACTAACCAGAACCATGATTATTTTCATTAAGCTATTAATTTATTTCAATTTACAAACTTGAAGGAAACACACAAGATGAACAGGTCCATAAGTGAATTGGAGTAACACCATCAGCTGAAACAGTTTCAAAAGTCGGGTAAAAACAGGATTTTCAGCTTGTGTGCAGCATTAGCTAACTCGGGCTTTATGCCTCGTAGGCCGATAACACATTTACGCAAAAATCAGACTCGCTTCCTACATCGTCAGCCATGGGGAGTTTATCCCTCTTGACCTTTGACATAATGCGGAAGTACTGAACCAGTGCGAGAGTGGGAAAAGACTTATTTGACTGAGATAACCCAAAAAGGGAAGCATGGCTCTGCGCTGATTGGACAATGACATAGAGAGCAGATAAAACTGTCTAGAACTGTCACAGCCCTGTCACAGTGTGGAAAAATATGATAGGAAAAATCACTCCTTTTTCCCCTTTTGTAGGGCGTATGTTAAAGAATTGGTAAATTAAAATTGAGATTGTAATAAGTACCTCAGCTGACCACCATTCATCCAACTATCCATCTTTCAGCTATCAGCAGATACATAGTTGGAGTTTATTATCAGAATCTGAATAGTTGTATGCTATTCATAGTAACAAGGAAAGGAAACATGTTGAAAGTTGAGCAAAAAACTTATAATTTGCAAACTTTAATAATAAATAATTTAATAAAAAAATGAATATTCACACGTATCCCTCTGACTCTGCATGTAGAGTTCACCAAGTCAAAGTCCAAGCACCTGACTAAAACAGTGACAGTATTAAACTACTTCAGTAAGTCAATACATAAACAAATGTGCTGACAAATGTGAACAAAGATACAAGATTGAATGATCAATCTCTGTGATGTCTTATTTGTCAGGAAGCATAAAGAGTATTTAGAGAAAATGATTAATGAAAAGCTGGTGAACGATGATGTACAAATAGTCATATGGATGGATATACAGGCGCGGTGATTAATGTTTTTTCCAAGATTTCAATGATTGATTACTTCTGTCCTGAATTCAAAGTGTGCTCAGTTGTACCAGCATTTAGACTCATGCATGAAGCTGAAAAAGAGCATTATCAAGTTGGGATATGTATACGGGAGAAACGTCTGTACTTTAAAATGACAACATGTAAAGTATTGAAAAACTGGTTTCCCAACACGATTACAATAAAATTATCTTATTCCTGATTAGATTGCATAATCTTACTAAGTCTTCTTTGTACTTAATCAAATATGTATTATGTATTATAATATGTATTGTACAAGGTAATACACTAACACACACATATATAAGTGCCCATCCACTAAATAAGTATACCTCATTCTTCCCCTGAGGCGATGAAAATTATTATTATTATTATTATTATTATTATTATTATTATTATTATTACTAGTACAGTGCCCGTCAGAAGTATGCATTCATGTGGGAGCTTAAGTAGAGTTAATTATGGCCAAATGAGTATGTGTTTGAAGGGTAGATGTACAAAGAGGTGTACATACTCTGTACTCTGTCGTGTTATAAGGGGTTTATTTGCGGGTGCAAAAAAAAACAGCGTGTGCGATTTCCCTGGTTTAATTCTATGGGACATGAACATGATAAATGTGTTTGTTGGTTTTTTTTACTCACTTTTATATTTTTTTGTTTGGTGTATCTTTCTGTAATGTATGTTTTTTGGAGTCATTATGTGTATTTGCGTATCTTTCTGTTGTGTTTTTGTGCATTTTTTGTATATTTATAGTTTTTTGTTGCCATTGTAGTGTGATTCTGGAGTCATTTTGTGTAATTTTGTTCATTTCTGTTATTTTGTGTATTTTTTGTATAAATATTTAGTTTTGTGTATTTTGAGTCATTTTCATATTTTTTGTTGTATTCCTTTGTAATGTATGTTTTTTGGAGTAATGTGTTTTTTTTTTTCTTTCAGTTGTCTTTTTGTACATTTTTTGTATAATTGTTTTTGGTTGCTAGTAAAGTGCCCGTAGTAACTATGTATTGATATAGTGGGAGCTTAAGTATAGTTGTCAATTATGGCCAAATGAGTATGTGTTTGAATGTTCGATGTACAAATAGGTGTACATACTTTTTACTCTGTGTTATAAAGGTGTATATTTGTGGGTGCAATGTAAAATAGTGTGTGGGATTTCCCTGGTTTAATTATATGAGACATGAACATGATAAATGTGTTTGTTGTTTTTTTTTACTCACTTTGATATTTTTTGTTTGGTGTATCTTTCTGTAATGTATGTTTTTTGGAGTCATTATGTGTGTTTTTTTATCTTTCAGTTCTCTTTGGGCATTTTTTGTGTAACTGTTTTTGGTTGCCTTTACAGAGTGATTCTGGAGTCATTTTGTGTACTTTTTGTATAAATATTGTTTAGTTTTTGTTGTATTTTACTCATTTAGTATATTTTTATTTGAGTCATTTTCATGTTTTTGTTGTATTTTTTGTGTAATGTATATTTTTTTGGAGTCATGTATATTTTTTTAATCTTTCAGTTGTCTTTTTGTGCTTTTTTTGTGTTTTATTTTACTCATTTAGTAAATTTTTATTTTTATTATAAATAAATAAATATCTTGTGTGTGTGTTCCCGTGAAATGTTTGAGATGCTGATAACCAAACTCCATAGACATTGTAGCGCCAATCACAAAAGTAAAAAAATTGCGCAAAACAAAACGTAAAGCTCCAAACTACATGGGTGAGTAAGTAAATTAAAGTGTTATGTACAATTCGGCTACCTTTTTTAAAACACAAAAATAACTTTTTAACTTTGAACCGAGTGGTCAGAGCTTAGCTTTAATGCACGGCACCACAGAGAATCTTCAGTTTTCCAGATGGAGTATTGAACGGGTTGGGAAAGTTGTCAGCAAAAGACTCACCAGTGGCTGACGGTTCCAAATGATCTATTCAGAGAGCTCCCGTGTCTCGGTCTAAACTATCTTCCTCTCACTCACTCATGTGTTTACAGTCCGTGTCTGCTTGGCTGTGTGCGCAGCGATTGGCTCAGGCCGCACACGTGACTCTTGCTTGGGTGAGGAGCTGTGCAGTGAAATAGATATAGATGGTGCGCCAGCGCCCCCCTCACACCCTGAGGTCAAAAGTTGAATAGGTTTCATTTCGGGGCCATCCAGAAGTGAAATAAAATTAAAATAAACATTTTTAAATGACCAAATTACTCCAAAATAACAGATACAAACACTTGGGGTATTTGGAACCCGTTGACCAAGTTTCAGGTCGAACTTGCATTGCGTCGGGGAGATATTTGCTCCACACACACACGCACGCACACACACACACAGACGTTCCTTGCTTTTTAGACAGATTATTATTATTATTATTATTATTATTATTATTATTATTATTATTATTATTATTATTATTATTATTATTATAATACATTTAAATGTACTTTATTTGGAGGATAAGTACCCTTGAGATTAATCATTGCATCAAATGACAGATACAGCAAAAGAGACAATAAATAATTACAAAATACAGAAGGAGGAACAACAAAAGATTGAAACGCGCACAGATAACTTTCTTTACAAATCCTAATTCTACACACACAGATCAATGTACAGACACACGGATTGTATTACGCTCACACAAATAGTTTTGTTACAATAATAGCCCGATAAATCTCCATCTCTGTCACAAGAGCATGCATGTAGCCAGGCCGACATCAACTGGCTTAACTTAGCGAGTTGTAATCGAGATTCATAGTACAGCTTCTCTCTGACGGAGAATGTTTGGTTCGGTGAAACCCGCTAAGAAAGATAAATCCAGGATATAAATATCTAGCTTCGTAGTATAGGCCCTTAATGGTTGTGATTTCAGGCCCATGAAGACAAACATTTATATATATTTAACTTTTTTTTTTTTTTTTATAAACTGCCAAATGCTTATAGGTGCAATCTGCGACTTTCAGATTCCTCCCTCCCCGCTGCTCTCTTGCCCTACCTCCAAACTTTCCAAAGTCCCTCCCCCAGAGGAGCTAACAAGCTAACGTTAGCCCGACATCACAGTGATATAACATGCTCTGTTAAAAGCACATTACTGCAGTGCTTCTCTATCTCAATGTGCACACAGTACACCAACCTAGCAGCAGCAGCAACACAGTGTCACTTACAGCAGCTCAAATGGAGGCTGCTGCGCACACACAAACACATGCACCACAGAGTTCTAGTGTAACAATTACAAATCAAACATAATATAAATCAAGCAGCAGTAATTGCCTTTCAAGCGGAAAAGTCACCAATTCCATATTCTACTCCTCCAGACCATACACTGTAAAAGACTGCGCTCTCTGGGCCTGTGAGTGACAGCTGTCAGACAGCCCATCAAACACAATCCTGGCTCTGATAGGTTCTTTTTGCTCAGTCGCGGTGCATTTTGGCACTCTGCCAAAGGCTGCAGGAGCAGTAGGAGGGACTCAATGAGCCTGTTTTTTTTTTTTCTGGTTTGATGTAAAGCTGTCCTTACATAGTGACAGCTTTAGCAAATATGACAAAAAGTCACTTTTATATGAGTTGCAGACTGCACCTTTAAGGTATCTTGTAAACTATCGAGTTAGCAGACAGGTTCAGGATGTGACCTCAACTCCCATATCCACGTAAACAAACTCACTGATATCCTGGACTGCCTGTCAGCTTCCTCTATGCCTCTGTTGCTCACCTCAGAATCAGTCCTCTATACTACTAAACACATTAAAAGTGATCTCTCACAGCAGCATCCCTTGTGTGACTTGCAAGAGTGTCTAAGGTTAAGCACGCACCATCATTGCCACCCGTTTCAATCTAATAACAGCTCACCCCACTGGGCAGATACCATCACATGCTCCATCTCCGCCCTTCTCCACCCCTCTCTCCACATCAAAATCCTACTCAAGTGGTGAAGACAGCATGATTTCAGAGAAAGGGTCACAAATGAATAAAGGATCGGAATGTGGTGGATTGTTGGCTCTAGTTGGAAGGTCGGGTAGACAGAGAGGAGAAATGTGATTGTGATAGATAAGAGGCTGTGTGGTGGGAAATAACCGTTTTGGCTCTTCTATGTCAAATGACAAAGACCCCAAGGTGGCCTGCCTACTGGCCTTCCTCTGACAATGTTGATGTGTGTGTGTGTGTGTGTGTGTGTGTGTGTGTGTGTGTGTGTGTGTGTGTGTGTGTGTGTGTGTGTGTGTGTGTGTGTGTGAGTGGCCTACCCCCTACTTTTTCAGAGTGGGATTTAGTTGGTCTGCAGTTAATAGGTGATAGTTCAAAGGAGAAGGATCACTGGGTGGATTAAAAGTGGAGTGCTGTTTGAAAGTGTGTGCATGTTTGGGGGATGTCACTGTTTATTCACCTGCTGGCAGACGTTTGTTTGGAACTGCTGATGTGCCCTCTGCTGGCAGCTCTTTACCTTGGGTTAAAGATAATACTATAATCATTTATAAAGGGTTTTTTTTTTTTTTCATGGGAAGCTGCAATTGCTCTACGTTTTCTTCAGTTTACATAAATGTAATTTGTGTGTTCAAGCACTACATTGATCAGGTTTGTTCATATTTTGTCAGAGTAAATGTCGCCAAACAAACCAGAGTTTCCAGTAGTCCTGTAGTAGTCGAGACCGGTTTTGGTCTCGAGACCAAATTTTAAAGGTCTCGATCTCGTCTCGGACTCGGAAGCATTTTGACTCGGTTTTGTCTCAGACTTGGGATTTTCCCTCAAGACCGTTAGAGACCGGCACTAATTCCTGCTATTTTTTAACTTTTTTATAATGTTATAATAACAAGGAGAAGAACGGGATACAACAATCCTGACATGTGTGTGTGTGTGTGTGTGTGTGTGTGTGTGTGTGTGTGTGTGTGTGTGTGTGTGTGTGTGTGTGTGGCTACGGTTTCAGTTTGGACCGCGGAGCGGAAGGGAGATAGAAACTAATCACCAGTAAAAATCCCAGTAAAGCTTCGGAAAACAATCATAAGGAATAAATATTATCTCCCTGGTAAAGATAATAGCTCTAACAACTGGTAAAATGATAAACTGATTATATATGCGGTACGGGGACGCACTTACTCCGCCTCTGGGTCCTAGTGCCTGCCGGCCAGTGAAGCCTGTCCAGTTTACCGAGGTCCGTGTGTGTTTAAGTTTGTGTGTGTCCATATGAAAGTCTGCATGTTTATGCCTCTCTCCATCCACTCGTTTCATTATATTCATGTCTTTTAAGGCTTTTATTACTTAGTGTTGACTGTAGTCCTGGCCGCTGCCATCTTGGATTATGTTGTCACCTGCGCGTCATCGCCGCAGGTCGCGCAAGCACAGAATGACTCAAATAACTGTAAAGAGGTCTTATATTAGTCTATTTTATTTTTAAAGTGATGTTTTTTGTGGCTTTAGACTCCAATTACATATTTGTATATAATATGTTCCTACAATATAAATAGGTTCACAATATAACTATTTTTTATAGTTTCTGTTTCCACTGTATCCAGAATAATAATAATAATCTTTCTCAACAAGAACTTTTGATTGATTTGTCACATGACTGTTCCAGGGTTTGAGGGTTTTATTTAGTTTCACCATGTTATTTCTTGGCAGAATGCTTTTAAACACTTGCTGTACATTCAGCTAACATAAAACTCTTGTTTTTAAAATATGTACAATAATTGTGAATTTATCAGTAGCAGTAGTAGTTTTAATATTTTAGTTAATTCTTTGCAGACACATTTTTTATCTGTCAAATGTTTTTAAAAGATACTAAAACTAAAGAGAGAATGTTATTTAACTGTCGAACCTTGTCATAATTTTATTTATTTATATATTTATTTCAATTTAAAAAAAAATGTTTATGGTCTTGGTCTCGGTCTTGGTCTTGACTCGGTCTCGGCTCCCGGAAGTCTTGGTCTTGTCTTGGTCTCGGTGCATTCTGGTCTCGGGCAAGTCTTGGTCTCGGATAGTGCGGTCTTGAACACAACACTAGTTTCCAGAACCTTTTTTTTCCTCTTAGTCACCTGTACTGTGCCTGATGTTCTCCCTGTTACCTTGACTACCAAAAGCTCCCTTTTGTCTCTGAAGGTACTCAGTCATCCATGTCTTAGTAAATCAAGTAATTTTAGCTAAGGCAACTGGATTGCATAGGCTTCTGTGAGGATTAATTGTATTCAGAATTAACTACATTTACAACAGTCCTCTTTCTTCTCTCTTATCAGCCTTTTTACAAGCTCAGATTGGTACTCTGTGAAAACCACATATACAATGAAGACGATTAGTCCCGTTATTGGACCAAAGAGATTTATCGTTAAATCATTAAGTTTATTTAATTAATCTAAATCTATGTCATTGCTTCTATGACCCTCCTAGCCAGCAATGTTAAGGATTTCCTCTTTCTTGTTGATTAAAACTCAAATTGATTGTAGAAATCTGTTATTTGTAAAATAATGTAAAAAAAAAATTTAATGTATTTAATTTTGACGCTTTCCAAAGATGGATGGGTAATCAGAAATGCCGATGAAGATAATGTACAGTAAAATCATTTTGATAGCACACAACATCAGGATGTCGTGCTAGTCACTCTCTTTTTTTTTTTTTTTTTTTTTTTTTTTTTTTTTTTTTTTTTTTTTACCTTGTCTGCACATGCTTTCGAAGGTTAACACTACAAGAAGTGCAATCTTTTGACAGCAATGCATATTTTATTATTGCAATTAAATAAATTTATTTATTTCATTGCATAATTGTGACCGTCACCAGCCCTCCCTAGGGAAGGGTAAGAAATACTTTATTAAAGGGAGGATGTAAAAAAGAGAGGGCAGTGTTACACCAAGGTGAGGGGTTGGAGGGGGGTGGGAAGTTAGCAGGGAAGAGGGATACAAGATAGGATATGGAATGGGTGAGGAATAGTTTTAAGTGATGCGATGTGAAATTGTGGTTGTGTATATTG
This sequence comes from Gouania willdenowi, assembly GCF_900634775.1. NCBI lineage: Eukaryota > Metazoa > Chordata > Actinopteri > Blenniiformes > Gobiesocidae > Gouania > Gouania willdenowi. The sequence continues at coordinate 34,229,881 of NC_041056.1, read as the reverse complement.
TGTTTATTGTTGTGTTGTCAAGCCAGTTTGGTGACCAGTGTGTGGTTTAGGAATAATGGTGGTGGCTGTGAACAGAGGAAGAGGTGAGTGGAAATTCCATAAAACAGGTATTTGGGAACAACGTGTCTAAGGTTGAGCCCAGTATGAGTGTTATCCCACAGCCCAAGGCCAGTGCATCCATGACAAATGTATTTCCAAGTACCGCCACTGCAAAACCCAAGAGCCGCCCCCGGGCCCGAAGAAGCAGTCAGGCCAGCAGCAAGAGCAGGCAGCCTAAGGGCCCCCGGCGACCACCCCACGGCCAAGCAGTCCCCCGAACGCCCCCAAGATCCCAAGCCGAGAGGCAGCCATCGCCCCCCCATACACACCCGAGAAAGCCCCAAGGAGCCAAGGACCCAGCGCACCACGCCACCGATCCCACCCCCAACCCCCAGACCCCCCACCCCATCGACCCCCCCACCCCCCCACCCCACCCCCGCGCCTAACCCCCCGAGGGGAGGGCCCAGAGAACTCCCTGCCCGAGGCCCCAGCGGAGGAGCCGAAGCCCACACCCAGCAGACGACCAGAACCGCGCCGAACAGGCAGCCAGTGGGCACCCGCCGGCGAGCCCAGAGCCAGCAGGGGCCCGACCCCAGGCCAGAAGGACCCGGAACGGATGCAGCACCAGGAGCAGCCCGCCCAGGGAGGACGACCACACCCCAAGCCGCATAAGGCACCAGGGGCCGCTGGGAGTCTCCCCGCCGGCCCCCAGGCCCCCCAACCTAGCCCCCCACGGCGCCCCAGATCACCCTTCACTGATGCCGCCCGCGCCACGAGCTTCAGTTTTTTTTTTTTTTTAAAGCCAGGGCCCCCTCCAAGGGCCAAGCCAGACCGCCCCGCCGGGATGTGGCCCCCTATTCCGGCCCCCGACACCCTACCTCACGGGGCACTGCCCAAGCAGGGGCCGTACCAGTAGGTACGCAAGGGCGCGGCACGCGCCACCCGCCCCGAAAGACCCCCGCCAGGACCGGCCCGGCCAGCAGGCCAAGCACCCCGGGCCCCAGGAGCACCCCCCGGGACCAGGACCCCCCAAGGGCAAGCCCCCGGGCCAAGCCCCCCGGGACGCATCCCCCACCCCCGCCCGGGACCCGGCCACGCCCCAGCAGGACCGCACAGCCCCGGACAGCCCACGGCCAGCAGCCCAGGGCCCGCCGCCCCCCGGACAGCGCCAGCCATGGAGCAGCGCCCCCCGCCGGCCCGCGAGCAACCGGCGATCCCCACCGCGGGGACGGAGGCACCCCAATGGCACACATCAAGTGCGGGACAGCAGCCCCCAGCCAAAGATGCCCCGGACCCACCCACCAGTCCGCAAACGGCAGGACAGACCCACCAGGCGGCCGACAGCAACCTCCACCACCGGAACAGCTAGCGCCGCCCCCCAGTAAACAGCATCACCCCGAGGCGCCAAGCAACCCCGCCCCAACCCCGGCGAGGACACCAGCACCCCCCCAGCACACCCACCCCCCAAACCGGCGAGGCAGGCCGCCCCGGGCCCGCACACCGCGGGGCCCGCCCCCAAGGCCACCAGGAGACAAAGCAAGCACCAAGCCACACCCAAGGGGGAGAGGCACCCCCGCGCCCCACCCGGCCGACACAGCCCGGAAAGACCCCGCAAGGAGAGACCCCGGCAAAGCCCCCCCGAGACCCACCGCCACGCCCGACCGCACCATCTTGATGTGCTTTTGCTCTATGCAGTGGCCCAGCCACCAACAGAGGGGCCAGGCCCCCACCGGAGAGGCCCAAATATGTGTACCAACCCACCACCCTGTTATGGTGCCTCTCCATTCCCCAATGGAGAGGCACTTCCCGATCCCCTGTGTGAATGTGTGTGTTTGGTGAATGTATGGGGTGTAATTAAAAGAAGGGGGATGGAGGGGAGCGGTGCTCCCCCTCCAGCCTCTGTGGATTTATGTGTATGTGGTGTAATAGGCCGGAGGGTGTAAAAGATGATACACCCTCCGGGGGGTGACATGTTGAGATGCGATTAAAATTGGAGGGATTAGTAGGGCAACTAGAGGTGGGAGGGCCGCCCCCACGCCACTACATAGTAACACAGGTGGCGGCCCCCTCCACCCCCAGCCCCACCATCCAGCCCCCCAAGGGTTGGGTATTGGTGTGTGGTGCATTTTGTGAGTGAGCCAGACCAGCTGGGAGTGGGGTGAAGTGAACATGTAGGAGGCCTGTCCAGTGTGAGCCGGGCCCGTCCGCGTGGCGGGCCACGCGAGAGGGTAGATGGCGCAGACGGGCAAGTGGCACTGCGGGCCCCGGAACAGCACAGCCGGAGACCCCCCCCCACGGCACCCCCCAGACCGCGCCGGCCCCGCGGAGCACGGCGACACCCCCCACCCCCGGGCACAGCCAGGCACCAACAACATCCCCCGGCGCCCCAGGGGGCGACCCCCGCCGCCCGCCGGCCCGGAGCAACGCCACCCCGCCACCAAGGGGAGCGGCCGAGCAGGGGGGAGGCCCATGCCCGCACCAGGGCCAGCACAGGCCCACCCGGCGCCACGATACAACACTCTCCACCGGGAGGCGGCCCCGGCCCCCCCGACGAGAGAGGACGCCATCCACCGCCAAGCAGGGCCATCCCGCCAGCCACGGACCGGCAAGCCAGAGCACCGAAGCACCCCCAGCCCGGAACCGCCCCCCCACACCAACGGCGCCAATAGAGCCCCCCCCCCCCCCACGGAGGCAATCCCCGACGACCCACGCACCGGCACGAGACACCCCCCCGACGCCAGCACACCCCAAACAACAGCGGGCCCAAGGCCACCAGCCCCGCCCCGCCCAAGGCTGCGCAGCGCCGCCACGAGCCGCGGCCGGTCCCCGGGCAGATGGCCGGAGAGCACCTCCCCGGACACGTAGCCCAAGGATCCGCCCCCGGGGCACCCCGCCCCGGAATCGCGCCCACGGCGCCCGGTGCACCCAGCCAGCAGACCAGCCAATCCCAACGCGGATCCACCGGGCCAGGAACCACGCGCCGCGCCCCCGCACACCCGCCCAATACGACCCCCGGGGAGGCCCCATAGCACCCCTCACCCCACCCCCTAGCCATAACGTCCACACCCCGGCCATTGCGGTCGTACAAAAAGCCCCCGAGGGGGCCCCGCCTAGCTCGTCGCGCAAGCGACATCCCTAGCAAAGGTGCGCCCCAGGGAGCCAAGCCAAGGACCCGCAAGGGCCGACGGAGCAACCCACAGCCACACCCCGCCACCCAGCAACCCAGGAGGCAATCGCCGACCCCGGGCAGCAGCCACCCCCAAAGCTACCCCCACCCCGGATCCCCCCGGACCGGAGCCAAGGACCCCACCACCCCAGGCCCCCCAACGAGACCACCCCCCAGCCAACCCACCCGGCACGGCACCGCCCGCCCCCCAGGCGGGAGCCACAGCCCCCCCACCAGCGCCCCAGGCCAACGGGAGCCCCCCAAACCCAACCCCACAGGATGGCGGGCGCAAGAGCAAAGGAGGCGGAGGGGGGGAGGACGAGTGCTAGTCACTCTCAATGTCATTAGTCAAAGACCAAAAGGATTGTCTCTACCATAGCTGAAAACATTCCTTTTGTAATCCTGGCAGAGTCAATTCAGAAATATCCAACATTACTGTTTTTTGGCATCATTTACTTCATAAAATTAAACAAAATTAAACAAATTTAATGATTAAAGTGATGAAAGGTGATGAAAAATATAACTATCTTTACAGTTGAGATGGGTGATATCGGTAACATTTTACCTTCCAAGTCACCCATTTTTTTCTATATTGATAATATTAGAAATTTTCTCAAATAAAAACCATTGTGTGAAGCAATGCTAATATCTTTATCTAAAAAATAAGGACTATTACAACAAGTTTTACATTAAAGTTATCAGAATGACAAAAAGGGACACACACGCACACTAAATTGTGTTAAAATGTCATGGAAATACTAATGCACATTAATTAAAGTGAAACAATAGTGGAAACATTGAGTGGCATTTAAGACACTTATCATACCAGGTTAGTTCTGTTTGGAGATACTGTATTTACTTAAGAGCATTTGTCTGTGTAGCTTTGGCAATAACGGCTTTATCATAAACCCAGTTGTCATCGTAGCACAGAACAAGGGGGGAAATATGTGACATGCTCTCCCTTTTTTACTGCATAGAGAAAGAGGTGGCAGGTCAAGAGCCAGTGGATTGCTGCCTGTCACCACAGCGACAGGAGCCATTACTTGCAGAAAGGAACCTGACATGCACATGTCCAAGTATGTTTGCATCTTCGGACGAAGGCCTGAGTGACAACCACAACAACCTTCATTTTAAAGGTTCAGCAAAAGGTCAAAACAGAAATCCTGAGAACAGATTACATCCAAAAAGGGTTTATATATATATATATAATATACATAATATACAATATATCATTTTCTACCTCTTCAGGCAGTATATTCAGGGTAGGACCTTTGAACTACCTTATCAACAACAACAAAAAACACAGTAAAATCTAACAAAAAATAATGGGTTTGCCTGATTTCAACACCAAGTCTTTGGAAATTCAATGAACTATTTACAATTTATCATACAATCATTGCAATGGCCAATGCAATCTGCCTTCCCTCCAGGACTCTGAGTACACCTTCAGTACTTCCAGGACACAGAGGTATGTGAGGTGTGAAGGTTTTAATTATGCATGCAACTCTTCTACATTTAATAATTATATGTTTGATTCAAAACTTGTTTTCTGGTACACTTGGGCTGATTTTCTCTCATTGATAGTTCATTAGATATGATCACACATCATTTATCTTTGTCTTTGACTCAGGGTCCTTCAACAATACATTTTTTAAATTGTACCTGTAATTCATTCAAAAGTTGTTCTCATACATTTTTGATGTCAGTATAAATAGGGAAGTGTACCTCTTGTTTTAACCTAGTTTGCACATTTTTTTAGACCAAATGAACCACTAATGTAATGATAATATATCATAATAATGCAAGTACACCCTTTCAAATGCAATCAACTTGTATTTCTCATTAGTATTTTTAGGCACGAGCACCACAAGCTGGCCTCTTGCTCTCGTAGTGGCCCACTACGAGGGAAGGGGCGGAGATTATTCAAACGCCACTTGCCTGTCAGTGACCAGGGACCCTTGTCATGTCATAGGCATGCCCCCGCGCTTTCTGAAAATTTATAGTTCATGGTACTCAAAAACATTGTTATTGGGTTAGATTATTATTCTTTCTTTCTTTCTTTTTTCAAGCAAAATTCAATTGTGCGCTTCCCTAATTTCTAAGTATTTCTGATTTAAAAAATGCAAAGATCTGACACACCAGCACCCCCAAGTATGCCAAAAATGCATTACGAGATAGGACTTGCCAAAAAAAATGAATTCATTGTAGAATCATGAAAATTGACACAGAAGTAGACCATGACTAGACAAGTAAAAAATATTATTAAGACCATGCCAAAAAACACACAGGAAGTCCAGAATCTTCAATTGAAAATTGCAAAATTGCTATTTTCGCTCACGTTGTATTTTAACGCATTTGTCCTAGGATGTTTCACTGACGGAGTCCAAAATCGCTGAAGATCATCTAGAGAAGTGGGACACCAAAATCTATCCATGGATTTTTGATCACTTTTATGGTGTATGCTGTGAATTTTGGGAAAAAATGACAAAATATAAAATTTTTGGAAAATGCTCCCATTTGCACATACAAACTCCGATTTGCGTCAAATGTAAATCAGTAGTAAAACTCCTGTCCCTAAACCAGCTCAATGTGGAAAAACGGACATTGGCACGTTAGCGCCCCCTACAGAGTGAAGAGAATTTAATATAGGACAAATGTCCTATTTTACCACACTTCTCCTCGGGCGTTTCACCGACACGGCTCAAAGTTGCTGGAGATCATCTAGAGAAGTGTTTGCAGTGCGGAGCCATGAATCTTGGCCTAATTTATTTTCTTTTTTCTTTTTTGAATGCTCCCATTTGCACATACAAAGTCGGATTTGCATCAAATGTGACTTAGTTGTTAAACTAAACTGACGGGCTGAAAATTGCTGGAGAAGTCGGACATCAAAAGTAATCTATAGATTTTTGATAACTTGTATTTTGTGTAAATATGAAATTAGACAAATCTTGAAAATCGTCAGCTCAAACTTTAACACACTCCTCCTGGAGCTACTACTACTACTACTACTACTACTACAACTACAACTCCAGCATTGTTCTTGGATGTGTTTGTACAACAACAAAAATCATACATACTGTATGTCTAAGTTTATATCTCAATAATACATTTCTGTCTAAATAAATCAATAATGATGCATTGATAGTATAAAATTCACTGCTATATTATGACTTTGTATGAACTTAAGGCAGCGCATCGAAGGCAGCACAGTGAAGACAGCACGGCAAAGGCAGTGCAGCAAAGGAGGCGCACCGAAAGCGACGTGGCAAAGTGGCACGGCGAAGGCGGCGCGGCGCAGGAAAAGGTGGCGCCGCAAAGGCTAGGTCGCTTGCGGCTATATTTTACCATTGTAATTGGAATGTCAAGAACTTTTAAATATTTTAAACAAATAAAACAAAAAATTAAAATAAAATGGACTCTCAGTCTTTGTTAGCAAAAACTTGCACTTTAATAAATATCACAAACAAAAACAATAAAATAGACCCTGTGTCTGTTAAGAGAAAAAAACACCTCAAATGCAAAATCACACATAACCAGATCAATAAATAAAATGGTTTATCAAGTCTCGCTCAAAAAACAAAATTGCACTTGCAATAAATATTAAACATTGAGGCACAGAGGTATATAATATAGTTGTACATTCCTTAAAAGGAAACACTTCCAATCCAATTAGAACCTTTGTAAACAAAAATGCCATCGGCCCCGCCTCCGTTTACTCCGTTCATTCTGCTATAAAACAAACATGGTCAGGTGTTGATTGTGAACCCCCTTGTCATCCAGCCTGTGTGGAGGAGAAAGACGAGGAAAACAACATACTTTATGCCTTAGTTTAGACTTAGTTTGGTTGCTAGCACCGCACGGTATCCCCGCTTCTGCTTCTGATCACACCACTTACGTCTCCTCTGCTGGCGGACACCGCTGGTACGAGGCTCCGCTGCTTCACAGGCTGCTGGGTTTAGAGGCGTAGCAATCCGAAGCTACCTAGTAGGTCCAGAGTTGCCACATCTACCAGACTATAACTGTTTGATTTACCTAAATCTAAGATTGCCTGGTGGTGGTATACTATTTTAATAATATCGCTGCAGGTTCACTGAGAAATTATTAGAACTGACTGTTATCTGCTGTTTAATATGCTGGAGCAGTGTTACTCCCGATATGGTGAAAAAGATAGGGGGAAAAAAAGATTTGGATACACTGGTAGAGAGTAAGTATCAAGTGCTATACAAGAAAGAAAAAGGTCTACCCTAAAGTTTTCCTCATCTCAGAGCAGCAGGCTGAGGGAAAAGAAACAAAGACTGCACACTTGCATTACGTTGCATTGAACTAACCCCCCAGCATTTGTTGTCAATGGCAGTTTTAACCATTTTAATGTTATATATCCACATCTTTCTGTTCAGTGTATAGGTGAATTGAAGCGCAGCACGAACGTTCAGAAACAGTTTCATTTTTAGGAGATGCTTGTATTACCTTTATCGGATGAGCTGACGCGTTCTCCGCTTCTTGACTGAATGTAATGCAACAGTAGAAAAAAACCCAATGGAATTCCATCTTAAATTGATTATTCCTGTGGTCAAAAAAGTGAAGAGGAGAAGGAAGCAATGTGTAAGTAAGTAAGTAAGTAAGTAAGTTTTATTTATAAAGCGCTTTTTGCAGATAAAATCACAAAGTGCTGTACAGAGTTGTGGTAAAAGTACAAGTGCAACACAATAGAATAATAAAACAAGAGTGCATAAATATCATAAGAACAGCAACATTAAAGGATAAATAAAAATTAAAATCCAGTTAACTAAAAGCTTTACTGTAAAGTGTGTCTTCAGCAGTTTTTTAAAAGTGTCCACACAGTTGAGCTCCCTGAGAGACTGGTGCAGGTTATTCCAAAGTCTGGGAGCTACAGCCTGGAACGCCAGGCCTCCTCTGGTTTTAAATTTAGTTTTTGGGGTCTTTAGGAGACCCTGACCTGAAGACCGAAGGCATCGCCCTGATGAGTAGGGGAACAACAATTCCGAGATATATTTAGGGGCCTGACCATGTAATGCTCGGAACGTGAGAACTAAAATTTTATATTCCATGCTAAACTTAACTGGAAGCCAGTGCAGAGTAGCAAGAATAGGGGTGATGTGGGATGTTCTAGAAGCACCAGTTAAAAGTCTGGCAGCAGCGTTTTGAACGATCTGGAGTCTGTTTAGGGTCGACTTATTAAAACAAGTAAAAACAGAATTACAATAGTCAATGATATAAATGCGTGTATGAGCAGTTCCAGATCTGATTTTGATAATAGATGCCTCACTTTTGAGATATTTCTCAGTTTTTAGTCAATTGACGATAATGTCCCTCCAAAGACATTGACTGATCAAAAACTACCCCAAGGTTTCTGAGGCTGGTTTCACCAAGGGAGTATTTAATCAGAGGGATATTTTTATCAGGAGCAATGATGAGAGTTTCTGTTTTGTTTGAATTTATCTGGAGATAATTTGATGACAACCAGTTTTTGATACAGGATATACAATCTAAGAACTCTGATAAAAAGTGAAACTCTGAGTCATTAAAGGAGCAGTACAACTGGATATCGTCAGCATAAAAATGATAAAACACATTTTTAAAATCAGGTACAATAAAAACAAAACATGCCCCAGAACAGAGCCCTGAGCTACTCGACATGACAGGTTGGACATATTAGACATAACATCGTTAATAGCAACATTAAAGGTTCTTCCATTAATGTAAGAGGTAAACCACTGGAGAACAGCACCAGAAAACCCCATCTCAGATTTGAGTCGATCAACCAGTATACTGTGATCTATAGTATCAAAGGCAGCTGTCAGATCAAGTAAAACTAAAACTGTGTAACGACCAGAGTCAGCGGCCATCATCACGTCACTAGAAACTTTCAGAAGAGCAGTTTCAGTGGAATGGATTGATCTAAAACCAGATTGATATTTGTCATAAATATCATGCTGTTCCATGTATGAGGTTAGCTGCTTAGCAACCACTTTCTCCATGATTTTAGACATGAAGGGAAGCTTAGATATGGGCCGGTAGTTTATAGGCTCCCCCGGATCAAGATTGGTTTTTTTAAGAATGGGGTTTATTATCACATGTTTAAAGAAGCTGGGGACAGAGCCAGATTAAAGTGAGAGGTTTATAATTTTTACCACCCAAGGACCGACCACATCAAAAACATTTAAAATCAGAGAAGTAGGAACAATGTCTACAGTGCTCGATGAGGGTTTCATTTTTCCTACTAAAACTTGAACATCCTGTAGGCTGACAGGAGTGAAGGAGGACCATTAGCTCACAGGGGCTGATGCAGTGCACAAGCTAACCAAGGGAGGAGTGATGATAGCCCTGACGTCTTGTACTTTATTTACAAAGAAATTTAAAAAAAATTGTTACAGTCCTCCAGTGTGTGTACAGGCACATGGGACGGTGAGGGTGCAACAACATTTTCAATAGTATTGAACAAAACCTTGGGGTTTCTCTTATTTTGCAAAACGAGATTAGTGAAATAAGCAGAGCAGGCACACTTTATTAATTCATTTAGCTCCATTATCTTTTTCTTTTAAATGGAGTCTGTGCACCTCTAGTTTAGCGGTTTTCCACAACCGTTCCACTTTTCGGCAGCTTCTCCAAAAGCTAAAAATAGTTTCATTCATCCACGGACAAGGTTTCTTATTAGAGACTGGAGTATTTTTAGCTAGTGCTACTGTGTCCAAAACAGACAGACAATGGCTATTGAAGTTTGTCATAAAAGTGTCAACATCATCACAACTAGCAAATGTAGTTGGATCGAAAGAGGCAGAAAATCCACTGATTGCTGCTTCATTAAGAATCCGTCTCCGCTTTTTCACATTAGAAATAGTCTGTACCAGTGTGATTGACAGATTAAATACGATACAGCAATGGTCGGTTATTTGTAAGTCTTCAATACCTAGATGGTCAATCATTAAACCAAAAGAAAAGACCAAATCTAAAGTATGATCTTTAGTGTGTGTTGGGCCTGACACATGTTGCACAAAGTGAAAAGAGTCCATTAGAGACATCAGCTCAGCTGCCATAGGACAGGACGAATTATCAACATGCAGATTAAAATCACCAAGAATTAATACACTCTCCAGCTTAACAATAGATGACATGAAGTCAGAGAATTCATCTAGGAATAAACGAGTAGGACCAGGAGGTCGGTAGATTAACACAGTAAAAAGAGTGTTCATTTCCAACCTTACACATCTGGAGCTTGAAGGAGTTGAACGTGTTCATGTCCAACAGTCTGCAGCTGAAAGCGTCTCGGTATACGAGCACTAATCCTCCTCCACGTCGTGTAAGCCGTGGAGTTCCAAACACGGAGCAGTCCGTTGGGCACAGCTCATTAAGATGAACGTAGTCATCTTCCCGTTGCCATGTTTCCGTAATGTACATCAGATCCAACCCGCAGGACATAAAAAGGTCCTTCAGCGGTGAGATTTGTTGGCTAGCGATCTAGCATTCTGCAAGCCGAGGCGTAGAGTCACTTCCTCGTCGGCCTGTGGAGAGCTGCGGCGCAGCGGACGAAGCCACCTGTAATCCACACCCCGATGCCGGTGACGGCATCTGCGGAGCGGCGCGTTGAGCGGCAGGTGAAGCCGGAGACCAGACGCACTCGAGCCACGGGCTGAATCCATCGTAATCCATATGTTAACTGGCGTCCAGGATCAGTCCCAGGGTTTGACCTCCAGAACACCTTTATCCTCAACAGGACTCCACCACGTTTACCCCGTTTTTTCGCACACTTCCTCCGGAGAACAGGTGAGCGCAGCAGGAAGTCAGGTACTGACGCCAAGTGAGGAGGAAGTCTGGATGTTTGATCCTCAGAGTTGAAGCCCAGATGTACCTCATGTGAACGATTAAGATTAATAAGTGTCTGACGGTCGTAAACTATCAACGCAGCGATGTTTTGGCACAGAAAACCGATCAGTGCGGCTACAAACAAAAGTTCCAACAGACGGCAGCCGGTACATGCTGGCGCCATCTTGTTAACCAATGTGTCTACAGGGAGCGCCAGTATTTTAATCAGCTGTTGGAATTCCACACACCCAAACACAGACACCATTTTAAAATCTGGAGTGCTTTCTTTATGATTTCAACTGGCATATTTTGCAAATAAAAGAAAATCAATATTATCTCAGAAAATGAAGGTTTTTGTCCTTTTTCTCTATTTCTCTCATGTTCCTGGATTTGCCATCTGGCCACATATTACAACAGACTGTATGACTTCTACAGCCACTTGCTCCCATGCAATTTCCTGTTGATTTGTTTTCCTGAATGTGTTATGAAAGTATTGTAACATCCCTACAGTGTGTTATAGTTGTAGTGTTATTGTTCTAATGTAAATGTTATGATGATTCCGATGATTGTGTGTTCTTTGAATGCATCTTTGGGGAGAGCTGGGATGTGAGTTGCTGTGAGTGGGTTAGGGGGTGGGTCAGAGAGGAGGAAATGCTCTGTGTGTGTGTGTGAGAGTAGCTGTTGGATGTGGATGAATGAGGGAGCAGCCAATTAACCTTGACTCCTTTAGGCCTTTTGTTTGTTTGTTTTTTTGGCATAGTTACTGCCAACAGTAACCGCAGTTCTGTGTGGAAATAAAGCGACTAACAAGCAAGAAGGTTGTCGTCTTTTTCAACGTTCTCTGGGACAGTACAGTATCTCAAGTTTTCCCCTTTTGCTTTCAGTTTCCTCATGCAAAAACTACTTTACACAACTAATAAATAAATAATATCAAAAAATACCACCAAGTTAGATAACTCCTGAAATGAATTGAAATGTGGATAAGTTATTGAAAAGTTCAGAACATTAAACCTCTTAAAAACACAGTATTAAGGCACAACATAAATGTTACACAATATTTACGATGAAAAGATGAGAAGAGACTTTTTATCGCTGGTCACATGAATGTGTGCCTATCACTTTGTCAGGATGGGGTTTTATTTTGGAGGGCAGGCCGGAACTCTGGGCCTCCCTCCCAGCAGCATAAATAGGGAGGCAGTTCAGTGCTGGGACATTTTCGTTTCGTCTATCACGATATCACTTGTGACCTGGGCTCGGTTTTTATGCCAATAATTCCTGGGTTGATAACAAGTCTTTTTTTTGCTTTTGAACATTGTTCTTGTGTTTTTTTGTTTTTTTTGTTACCTCTGCCTCCCTGGACTGATCATGCCTCAAAGAATAATACATTTAGGAATAATGCACCTGAGCTCTACCTCCGTCCCTGCATCTGGGTCTGCACCTGCACCTGCACATGGCAGAATGTACCAGCCCTCAGCAGACCCAGCGGGACCCTCGGTGCAGGATTTTTCATTTTGCAGAGAGTTGGAGGAGCTTCAGGCTGAGCTGGAGCCCTTGCTCTCCAGACTAAAGGAGACCATTTGTCCCCAGGAGAGCGTGGACATTCTGATGGGCGTTTCTGTAGCCATTCGTCTCCGACCTGCTATATTGAGTGTCCCTGTCGTAGCGGAGACATTGGAGAACGCTAAGAAGCAGATCAGGAGATTGCTAGTTTCTCCCGGTACTCCACTATCGTAGACGACCTCAGCCCCCAGGTCCTCCTCGTCACTAGAATCCACGCATGATCAGAAGCTAAGTCCCTCCTCAGCACACAACTCTCAGTTGCAGTCCAGTTCCCAGTCAGAGTCTCCTAACATTCAGGCTAGCGTTCCAGAGTCTCCTAGCATTCAGGCTAGCGTTCCCGAGGCTCCTAACAATCAGGCTAGCGTTCCCGAGTCTCCTAGCTTTCAGGCTAGCGTCTCCAAGTCTCCTAGCTTTCAGGCTAGCTTTCCCGTGTCTCCTAGCTTTCCGGCTAGCGTTCCCGTGTCTCCTAGCTTTCAGGCTAGCGTTCTTGTGTCTCCTAGCTTTCAGGCTAGCGTTCCCGTGTCTCCTAGCTGTCAGGCTAGCGTTCCTGTTTCTCCTAGCTGTCAGGCTAGTGTACCTGTGTCTCCTAGCCATCAGGCTAGCATTCCTGTGTCTCCTATAGAGATGGACGATGTGGACAAAAAAAATTATCCCGATAATTTAAAAAATATATATATCAGGCTTATCTTTTTTACTATAAAGCTATTACCAAAATAATGAGAACAGCTACTAAACTACATCAATTAAGTTCAAGTATTACACCTGTACTGATAAAATGTAGTGAGTGACACCAAACCAGTCTGAAATATGAGAACAGAATCTATTATTTATTATTACTAAACCTTTTTGGCACACAGGCAGTAAAAAAACAGTACAAACAGCAAAAGTTACAGCTTCTAAAAATCACAAAGTAGTGCAACTGCAAATACAATCAGATAAATAAAGAAACAAGACTAATAAATAAAAGGTCACTGAACATGTAATCTAATCAGTGACGATTAATGAAAAAATAAGTATAAATTACCAGTGGCTGGAACATGCCACAAATATTGGTGCAATCTTTCCACATACATACACTTTACTCAAACATAGAATGGACAAATGTTATATCTATATTTAAAAAAAAAAAAAAAAAAAAACTTTCTTCTGTTGCCTTACAAAAAAGTTGAAATACATATATATTTATATATATAAGTTTAATGAAAATGTAAACACTGAAACACTTGGCATGGCAGACACAGATTCTCCCTCTCTGACTATTCTGGTTTGATGACCAGGAGCTCTTCCTGACTCAGGTGCTGTTCCCTAAAGCGTGGATCAAGAAAAGATGCCATGTTGATCAGTTTTGCAACTTCTGGATTGCTATATTTGGTCATCATATAGTCCAGTACTGACATTTTTACGGTCTTGGTGAGATCTGAATCTTCATCCTTCTCCTGCAGGAGTTCACTGCTGAAAAACTGTGGAGTAGGCTTCAGGCATGACACTGTGACATAATCTTCTGAGGAGAAGGCATCTGTGAATTCCAGGAGAGGTCCTAATGCCTTGCTTACAGCCTCAAGGATGTCAATGTCCTGCCACTTCAGCACCAGATGCCTGGTGGACCGCTCAGCAGCCAAGTAATGGCCTTTTCTTGTTCAAGAAGCCGCTGAATCATCATCTGCCTCGATCCCCATCATGTACCGGATTCAGTCACAAGTTTACGCTGAGGAAGTCCAAGTTCCACTTGTGTAGCTCTGAGAGACCGTTGCCTTTTCCAGCTGTGTGAAAACAAGCTGACAATCTTCTTGCAGACTCCCACAGCTCTGTCAATCCTACTGTCCCTCATGCTTCTCTCTACAACACAAAAAATAGCAAAAACAATCAATGAAAATTCAAACAATTGCATTAGTATGTCAGTGAGTATATATTAGCAAAATACACACACAAAATCTGTTTTGTTTAAAAACAAGTTACTATTTTATTAAAAAATGAAGAAATTATGGTTTTAAAACCATAATTAAACAAAATTGTATGTCATAATAGAAATGTAATTTAAAACCATGTGTAAGCTGTAAGTAGTTGTACTGACATGAATTATTCTGACTGCTCATTTTAAATAATGTCACTCAATTACCCCTCAATGGTTTACTGAATCCAAGCAGGTTTTTTGATTAACAACATAATTCAAAATAACCTAAGTTATCCTGATGACATCATTCCAGACCATAATAGGGATGCATCAGTTATTTCACCACTAGTGGGCACTGGGCACAATATTTTACAGTATTAGTAGCTATCAAGTTATCATTAATTAATTACGATGTTTTAGACTCTACAATCTGTTATCATGACTGGGTGTTTTTTTTTTATGTTAAATACACATACAGTAAAGGGACAGTAAGATAATTACTCACCAACAGCAATGTGAAGGTTATGCCTGAAGCAGGACAGCCTTATCCACTAGTTCAGGGCGACTGCTTTGACTACGTTAGCTCCGCTGTCCGTAGTCAGGAACACCTGTTTGGCTTCGTCCAGTTTCCATTCCTAGAGAAATTGCTTCAATCCGCTCTCAATATTTTGAGTGTGATCATCTGGGAAATAACTTGTCTGAAGCAGCAGCTGTTCAAACTCCAATCACTCATTATGCAGTGAACGGTAAGGCTGATGTACGGCTTAGTTGCTCGGCTACTCCACGTGTCGATTGTTGGGGCAAAAAAATCCACTGTAGACAGCATTGTTTGTAGCTCATCACTGCACTTTTTGTACATCTCAGGAAATGCTGTATTGGAAAAAATACTTCCTTGAGGGCATCCTGTACCTAGCGTCCATTTTACGGATCATGAGTTTGAATCCTGCCTTGTCCACAGTTTGGAGCGGTAACATATAAATTGCAACTGCCGCCGTAAATTATTTCCACTGTTTGCTTTGCTAATCATACGGCAAAATAAGCAAATGCATCGGCAAGTTTTGTCTGGGTTGTTGTTTTACGGGTGGCTTTGACTGAAGTTGACACTGCTTCCGCATCCTTCCGCATTTTCTGGCTGTCTGCATACTCTGGTCTGTGCTTGTGTTTGAGGTGGTGGAACAAATTAGTAGTGTTACTGTCCTTTGTAGACACTATTTGTTTACAAACTTTGCACATTGTAAATTGCTGTTCCTTGTCAGAATGGTGAAAACCAAACCAGTTCCAGATAATGCCTCCATTATCTGGAACTGGTTTGAAACTTCGTTTAGGAACGAGCTCCTCGCTACCCGGCTTATCTGCTCCACCCTCTGCCATGGTTGTTGTCAAGTATTCCACACGTGTAACTCGAGTATGTCGCACACTTACCTACGTCATTCGAGTGCGTCGCGCACTTACGTCATCAATGAAATGTATCGTTCATATCGCGGGTTGAAATATTTTTACCGGAAAGAATGTTTTTGACAATAAATCATAAACGATAAAATATCGCACATTCCTTGTCTCCTAGCTGTCAGGCTAGCATTCCTGTGTCTCCTAGCTGTCAGGCTAGCGTTTCCAAGTCCCTTAGCTGCCAGGCTAGCTTTCCCAAGTCCCCGTGTCTCCTAGTTTTCAGGCTAGCGTTCCCGTGTCTCCTAGCTGTCAGACTAGCTTTCCCGAGTCCCCGAGCTGATAGGCTAGCTTTACCGAGTCCCCTAGCTGTCAGGCTAGTTTTACTACCTTCTTGACCAGTGATCCTGAGTCTCCCCGCACCCGGCCCCCAACTCTGCCTCCTGCTCCGGCTCACCACACCCAGCCGCCAACTCTGCCGCCTGTTCCGGCTCCCCGCACCCGGCCACCAACTTTGCCGCCTGTTCCGGCTCCCCGCACCCGGCTGCCAACTCTGCCGGCTGTTCTGGGGCCCTCTTCGTCGGTCTAGCCAGAGCCCGGCTCCTCTGCTTCAATTGTGCCACCTCATGGGAGGCCGCCAGAGCTCAGCTCCTCTGCTTCGCCTGCGCCGCTTCATGGGAAGCCGCCAGAGCTAAGCTCCTCTGCTTCGCCTGCGCCGCCTCATGGGAGGCCGCCAGAGTCCTGGTCCCCGGCTTTGCCTGCGCCACCTCATGGGAGGCCTAGGCCGCCTGAAATTTGTTTGTGATACTACTAGCAGGACAAATAAAAACAGACATTCTACAACACTGGAGTTTACACATTCGCAATTACCAGGCTAATAGATTAATTTGTTCAGCACATTGGTAAAATAATTTTGCAGCCACATAATACAGATTGGCTAAGATTAGAAAAGACTAGTCAAGCCTTTTTTCTTTTTTTTTAGGTTCTACACTTTATGGGGCTCCTGAATGTCAGTGAGTGTGTGGTAGTTCGTCCTTGTTGAACATATAACTACACTCTTGTAGTCTCTTTCTTATTCAGACTGATAAATCAAAACCAGCACTATAAATAAAAAAGACTACAAAACTGCAAGTCAAATGCCTTGGTTTACAGTACATTGGGCAATTGTGGTTCAGGCAGTAGAGGGGTCGTCTTCTGATTGAGAGGTTGGGGGTTCGATCAAAGGGCTATACCTAGTGTCTATGTGTCCTTTGGTAAAACACTGAACCATAAGTTCCTTGCATGGAAGCTCCTTCCCATTAGTGTTTGAATGTGAGTGTGAATGGGAGAATGAGCTGACATTGTAAAGTGTTTTGAGACTACCTCTGTGGGGGTAAAGCGCTATATAAATCGAGTCAGTTTACATGCTGGTTTATACTATGCTGATAGCATTGATATTTTCCTTTAAAGACAGTATGGTGTCAATAGCTCTGTAAAGTTACTTTAAAACAACTTTATTGATACATAGTTGTTTATTTGGAAGACTGCATATTAAGTTGTATTCCTATATGCATCCAAACAGGTGGTGATGTCAGAGAAGCACTAGTATGATTAATTAGTCACAAGCTACAGTATAGCTATTAGTTACCACAGGTTGCTAGAGCCAACCAACAAAAGCAATGTTAAGCATCGATGTGCTGATTCAATGCCAAATTTTAGAAAGGCTCGTCTAAACTTAACTGTGAAAGCCAACTAACAAATCTACGTAGCGTCCTGTAAAATTCTTCAGTCATCCTAATTTTTACGAATTTGTTGCACGCATTGTGTTCCATATTTTAATAAATATCTTATAGCTCTCACACACACAACATTATGACTGAATAATGAACACCACTGCCACCCATAATGGTTAAGTCAGCGGGTTTGAAATCGGGTCAATGGTTAAAATTTAATGTTGAGCAAAGTCCCTTAACCCTAACTGCTCTTGTTGTACGTCGCTTTGGATAAACAGGTCTGGTAAATTAAAGTGTAAACTCGTAAGAGAAGCAAAATGGTTGTGTCAGGATCTGCGTAGGACCTGCTCCGGTCCTCTGGGTGTCTGTACCTGGCTTGTAGTGTGTGCTGCCACGGTTCCTGAGTGTTTCAGTGGCACACAGTGGGCTGTGTGACAGACAGCATCAGAGAGCAACGCTAGTGCAGACACGTAAGAACACAAAAGACCCAAACGTCTCAATCTAGTGGGGTTTCAAGTTCAGCTGGGACGGAAAAACGCACACCAGAAATATGGCGTGTGCATTTCTTTTCTTTTCTCATGCCAACATTTTTACTTGGTAACGGAGGGGAAAACAAAATGTATATACCCTGGAAAATATGGTATGTCCTGACACAGTAGTTATTCTATCAGTGAGTTAACTGCCAACTGTATGATTTGATGATTCTTGCCGTGGCATAGAAGTGTGTCTTAACTGAATAGAAGTGAAAAGAGAAGGACATGCCCTTGAATCATGACCTCTGAGTTCAAAAGTCTTATTCTACCAGAAGTGCCCTAAAGATGAACATATTAACTCTTTTGACAATTAAAAGTAATCATACTGTAGATTACACTTTTGTGTTAGAGGGTTTATGTTAAAGGGTATGTGTTGTTGGCACAGTGTGTTGGTCCTCAGTCCTGTCTCTGTGTGGAAGTGAGAGTTAATTTTCTTTGCCTCCTCCTCAGTAACACCCACCTGTCTCCCCCTGCCTTATTTACCTCCCCAGATAGTTTGTCTTTGATCAGAGTCTTTGTTACTCCGTCTGCTTACATGCTGCTCAGTGCCTTGTCTGTAATTCCAGTCCTGTTGCTTGTCACATATGGCTGTTAAATGCTGGCTCCCTGTACCCATAGCAATACACACGAGAGTTACTCTGTTGGCAAAATTCTGCCTAGAATGACAACTTCTGTCTCGTCCCTGTTCCTCTGTAGTACTTGAATATTCCTGCTGGACTTGCTGACCATCTGAAAAATGCTTGGCTGTCCCAATGGATCCACGAAGTAGAGGTGAACAGATTGATCCAAAAATATTGATGGCATCGATACCAACATTGGGATGGGTATCAAATGACACCAGTGTTAAAAAAAATGATCCTCTAGTTTGGTTTTCTGTCCTACACGCACTGATGGCTGTACTTGTAATACTGAGATAACCTGTCTGCTCATCCGTAAACTATGTTAAAGGCTTGTAAGGTACAGTGGTAACAATTTAAATTTATACAAGCATAGAGAAAATCATGCGGAATAAAACGCTGAGCTACATACACTGAGAGAAGAGGAGATGTGTTGTCCCAACAGACACCGACCCAGAACATCCAAGTTGATAGGGTAATATTAACTTTAAAAGTGCAATTAGTCATATGTTACTCAGCATCATTTATCGTTTATAATGCCACGGTTGTACCTAAATACAATCCAAGATGTAAATAGATAGATTCACCATTTTTTTAAGTAAGGGAGTCACTCTGTAGGGCACTGGTGAGCATTACCACCTCTCAGTGCAGTTGTGGGTTGAATTTTGTTCCATTAAATGCCCCCAAACTTAGCTGTGTCATGCCCTGCGATGGACTAGCATCCTATCCAGGGGGGGTTAAACTAGAGCTGTAATCGGGGCTTACACTAATCAGATCTGTGTACGCACACAGCTCAAGAACGAGCCGTTATGTCATTTTAAACATAATTAATTCATTTTCCAGAGGTCAGCATTCGAAACGCCTCACCTTACCGCTCATTTACCATGCAGTACCCAAATCTGACCAGAGCTTGAAGAATTTAAGACCAAAGGTGACCCGGCCCTGACCCAGCCTGTTGGATCCGGTTGGGTTTGAGCAAAGATCTTCAGCTTTAATTTACACTGCAATACACCTCATTTTTGCTGGTATAGGCTTCAGCATCCCCTGCAGGAACAAATGGATATAGATGACAAGACGAGATGATAGGAAGAAATACTTTGTCAAACTCCTTAAATCTGGATATAGCACCACCAGGTCATCAATAAACTTCAGGTAACCAATAATGATTAATGACTTACAGTTGTTCTTAACATGGGAGGAAGTTAATTCAACTGCCAAATACTACAAGTCATCTTATGGCAATCATCAATGGGAGCCAACAGACCAAAATAAACACATAACATTGAGTGTACTCATAACATGAGCTTAGGCTGGGAGTGTCTGATAAATGTACATTGTGTTTGTATGATTTATAAGCGTTTATCTGGGGGGAAATATGTGTTTGTGGGGTGGGGGGGGGGGTTATTATTACTCATTGCTTCTTTGCTTATTCTATGAAGCTTTTTTTATCATTTAGACGAATATTCACATTCATTCCTTCTCTTACACCTTGAGAGTCCCAGCACTCTGTTGTTTAAGGGTCATGTCTCTGGGTGTTGGGACGCTTGTACACACTGGGTTGTTTTCTCCAGGTTTTCTCTGCTGGTGATGATACCTGCATGTCATCAGTCCTAGCACCCACTGCAAGCTTCACAGGGAGGCTGAAAATTAAACAGGGGCTCCCTTCTCTGCCTGTGGCCCTCTGTGTGTGCATGTGTGTGTGAGAGTGTGTGTGTGTGTGTGTGTGTAAGATGAAAAGGCATCTGTCTGGAAATCTGTCTGGCTGGTTTCTGGCCTTGAGGTCGCACTTCAGCGTGACTTTTTGCAAATTTCTGTGAAATCACACGATATTGCTATTTACATGTATTCATAAGACCTTGGTGTGAAGTGCTAAACAAACAACAGAAACTTGTATTGGTCACTTTCATTTATTTTATTCCTGTGTTATCCAGCTGGTACTCTGACCTCACCACACCCTGTGATAAATACACACACACATCTGTGGACCCACAGCAGGTTTTAAGGTAACCAACACACTTCACACCTGGGCTGTCTGGCAATTACATTTGAAGCACCAGTTCACTGGAAGGACAGGAAAGAGCAACCCTGTTGTGCTAAATCATCCTCACAGATTTGTGACTGGGAATAGTTCAACATTTAACGTGGTAACATGACATGGACATCAGCACGTATTCTCTGGTAGAGTCATTCTTTACATCCACTCATCACAGCTTATCCAGTCCAAGATTGTTCTGCATTTAATAATGATTGTAGAAAATTGCGTAGACCTTTTGGAACATCCCATTAGAGTTTAGATTCTTGGTCTACCTCATTCTCATTTTCCCGCTCAGCTGTCGGGCCGGGCCAGGCTCGGGCTTCATTTTTAACTTTTTTTTTTTTTTTTAAATCTCTATTACATTAATATTGTTTTTTAATAGACACAAAAACACTTCTATATTGTTGTGATATCATATCTAAAGTGATTTCTGCTAGTAGTGGCACGGGATATTCACGGCGTTGTGTTGCGTTTAGTTGTTCAGCGTTCACATTCACTGAATATTATTTGCTGATTTTGCTCATTCCTCACTTGTTGCTGGAGCGCAGGGAACAAATATGATTGGTGTTTCAGTCAGGTCTGTGCTCTATGCACGGGCCACCCGGTCTGGTCTGCATAATGTAACGGACTGGATTCTATTTTCTGGTTATGTTCCACTTGTGTGTATTCAGTGGTTAACTGATGCTGAGATTTCCCATGGCCGAGAAGGCATCATGGTTACGTGCAGCTTTCTCTGCCAATGTGTGTCTTTGTGTGTTGGTTGGCTGAGATGCTGGGGAAAGGACAGGTGTAAGCGGGGGAAAAGTGAACAGTTCTGTTCCCACGGTAGTGTGAGTGTATGACGGTGTAAGACGATTCTTTGTGTGTTTGTTTATTTTTGGTGTGTTACTACGACCTTCATTAAAGCCTGTAAAACTGTGATAACGGCTTGAGTCACGTCATTACTGTACCTTTTGGGCTGCGGTGCATGTGTGCATGCCCCCTTCTCTCCCCCCTCGCTGCGTGAGGCACCGCGCTACTAATCTACCAGCTGCAATACATTCAATAAAATAATAATTTACGTCGGGCCTACAATTTAAGTAAATAGGTCAGGCTTTATGCCCACGGGCCCGGGTTGGGTCGGGCTGGATTTTTTGGGCCGGTTCTAAACTCTACATCCCATTGAAAAAACTCCTGCAGTTTATCATCTATCACCAGAACATAGCAGTACTGTGATACTAACACCTGACATTATTATTATTATTATTATTATTATTATTATTATTATTATTATTATTATTATTATTATTATTATTATTATTATTATTATTATTATTTGTGATAAGGGACAGTACACATTATTAATGGACATGGACATGTAAATGTGCCAGATTGTAAGCACAGACTAGTTTTTATCCATAGTCCCCGGCAGGTTGATGATGTGTACAACAGAAGTTACGTTTAAAAACAACAGAAGAAAAAAACCAAAAAAAAAAAAACCAGACAACTCCAAAATCAGACAGTATGGACAATACAATAAAATACAAATACTTAAATATAACGACATTTAGCTGAGGACAGAACAAAAGTAAAGTGACCATTGCAGCTGAAGGCAGATGATAAAGTGCTTTAGTAATAAAGTGAAAATGTGCTAATATTTTGCCTTAAATAAGAAATTGCACCTCGCCCTTAGCTTGGTTGGTTGTTCGTTAAACTGCTAATATTATTGCACCATAGCCCTATTGCACATGGTTAGCATTATTATATATGTTTATGTAAATTATTATGTCACCAAGAGAGAGAGAAAAAGAGAGAGAGAAAACTAACAATTATTCAGATTAAATTTGACCCTGTTAGACTTTTATATTGATGTGACTCTTAAAGGATTGGGAAGGGTTCAGAGGTACTCCCAGGTACTGAAACTCATGTACAAGCTCGATTTCCTCTGCTCCTAGAATTACATGAGTGAGATATCTCTCTGAACTGTTTACAGAACAGCATGCAGACGGTTTTCTTTGTATTTATAAGAAGTTATGATTTGTTAAGCCAGTACTGAATATCGCTCATTGAGCTTAGGTGAGTATTAGACTGGCTTCTTTGACAATCTTTGCTGCTGTAAAAATGACGGCATCATCAGCATACATAATAATAATGGCTTGGATTTATACAGCACTTGTTTCGAGGAGACTCAAAGCGCATTATAGAAACCATTATTCATTCACACCAGTCACTCACACCGTCATACTAGTGGTGGTAAGCTACAATGTAGCCACAGCTGCCCTAGGGCAGACTGACAGAAGCGTGGCTGTCATTTCGCGCCAATGACCCCTCTGACCATCACCAACATTCATACACATATCATACCCATTCATACAAGGCAATGTGGGTGAAGTGCCTTGCCCAAGGACAAAATGACAATGACTCGGTTACTGGACGACCCACTCTAACACTGAGCCATGGTCACCCTTCAAAAGTACGACAAGGTCAATTCCTTTGTTTTTGTTGTATACTGAAGACACTTGGGTTTCAGATCAAAACAGGAATATGAGACAAAAGTTCAGAATTCCAGCTTTGATTTCATGGTATTTATATTTAAATGTGTTAAACAACTCAGGACAGAGCACCTTTTGTTTGAACCCACCCACTGTGCATCTGGAAGTTAACATTATGGTAAGCGTCAGGGAAATCATTGATGTACAGAGAGAATAAAATTAATGGGATTGTTATTTAAAATAAATAAGGTATGGTGTAACATCTGATATAACAAACATAGAAAATATTGACTCTGGAAGGCATATGCATGCCATCCACAATGAACAAGCATATAGTCATCTTATTCTGTCACTGTTCAGCTCTGCTAAGCTTTGAGAGAACTTCTTCTGTTAAAAACTAGTCAAACACTACTGTTTGATTAGTAATACAACTACTCACATTTTTTAATTGAAACAATAATTGATAAACATACAAGGGGGTAAACTGTGTAACATAAAAGACATATTCAAACCGGGGCAAAAAGAGAAGAAAAAAAGACCAACCTTTGATTACTCTGACAAATCACAACAGTTCAAAAGAAAATGGAACTGCAAAACGTAGAGCCACTTTTTCTTTGGTTTGGGGTTGTTAGTTGTAGCCTGGCTTCTGTTTCTTTGTGTCTGCTGTTAGAAGGTTTTGTGGGGGTATAAATGGCCTTTGTTGGTTCTGAAATGACTGTTGCTGTGCCGTGTTTACAGTGGCCTTGGAATCAGAGCACCAAATTACACTGTTAAGGACATTTCCATGTAAGACGAAAGGAAAGAGCTTCACACATTTTCTGTTGAACACCTTTAAATGGCTTTTAATACAGGAGGCGTGGCTGCTCCTATTAAAATGTGTGGCTGAATCAATAAGAGGCATGATTGAAGTTGTTAGAGCAAATTATAACCCGGCCATTATGTGGCTGTACAATGTTGCTTTCTAAATTGTTATTACAGTGTGTGTGTGTGTGTGTGTGTGTGTGTGCGTGTGTGTGTGTGTGTGTGTGTGTGTGTGTGTGTGTGCGTGTGTGTGTGTGTGTGTGTGTGTGTGTGTGTGATAGAGATTTTTGGAAGTTGGTTAGTGCTGCAGGATTAGATGCAATAGCTGCCTTTTTCCACTGTAATTACTACTCTCTATATTGACAGATTGCTCACTTTGCTCTAGCTTCTGTATAAACTACAATATCCTCCATTGTTGAGTCATTTTTAGAAGTATGTGTACAGTAGCTAGCGATGCCCTGTTTCTGACCATTTTAAGTGATCCACTGCACCTACACACATACACTTTCCGTTGTAGAATATTTATCCTAATGTGTACAATCTTTTTTATGTGGCACATTCATATCTCTTGGCCAACAAAGGGCATTTTAAAACAAATATAACAAATTTAATGGTTGAAAAATAATTATAATTGAAGGCAAATTAACAATATTGTATGTAAACACAAGTATGTATTCATATTCTAATTCTGCTTGTGCATTAAGCACAGGCAGAAGTCATTATGCATATGGTAAGAAAAGCAGTGAACAGTTATTAAAATAGTCAACAAAAATAAAGTCTTTGGTTGTTTTTCTGTATCTTTTTTGGTCATCCAAAGCATTAAAGCAAAGATTGGCAAATTTTATCAGTGGTGGGGGTCTGCTCTAAGGTTCACATTATCAACATTCATGTCATCATTTAAAATAATGACGAAGTCTGAGCATTCATACAGGAACAAACAAAGGGTTTTATGTGTTTTTGTTCTTTTTTGGAGTCATTTTTGTGTACTTGTTTTGTGGTTTTAGATACTTTTCTTTTGATTTTTGTAGTCATCCTGTGTGCTTTTTGAGAAATGTTGTGTGTTGTCGTCATTTTAATTATTTTTCTGTTATGTATGTGTATTTTAGTCATCATGTGCAACTTTTGTGTATTTTGTTGTCTATTGGTGTAATTTTGTTGTAATTTTGTAAATTCCTCTGGTATTTTTGTGTATTTTTGTCATGTTTGTTTTTGGTTATTTTTTTGTTTTTCTGCTCTCATTTTGTGTATTTTTGATTTCATTTTATATTTGTTTTAGTTAATTTGATGCTTTTTGTGTGTATTTCTGTAATTTTACATGTTTGAGTAATTTTATTTGTTTATTTTGGGAGCCGCACAGAATCAGATCGAGGGCAGCATTTGCCCCCCGAGCAGCCAGTTGTTCAAGTCTGCTTTAAAGCTTGCCACTTCTGTAAAGTTTATTTGCTGTTTCAAGCACAACTGTTCCTGCTCCTGTGTCTGTGCATGGCCTGTAGAGGTCCAGCCCAAACAGTGTGCGTCCTTTTAATAGCACCATGCCAATCTGCAGCTTACAAACTGCTGTTATGTAGTGTCTCATTGGGGTCTTTGCTCTGTCCATATCTGATGTCCAGACTTGTGTAGTAGATTCGAGCCACTATTGATCCAGTGCAGAGTGCTTGTTTCTGCGCGGCCAATAATTGACAGGCTGTGCTTTTAACAGCCTCGGGATGTTAGACTTGCTCCTAGGCGCAGTATGAGGAGTTCTCAAGTGTTGGTGTCAGTGACCTCTATCTCTTTTTTTGATCATTATAAGAGCTAGATATTTGATGACAGCTGCAGCTGGTTCAGATGTGGTTTTCATTCTGTGCTTCATTATCCCATGTGCGTAAGTCAGAAAAGCCACACAGCTGTGCTGATTCTGACTGCGTGCTATTCTCCTTCTTCGGTTAAGCCTGTTACTGCGCGCCTTCATCCCAGTTATGCGCTGAAATGTAGGTGTTTCCAATCAAATTTGGCCTTACATACACTTATGCATATTAACCGGTCTGCTTTAAAGCTGCAGTATGTAAGTTTTTTTGGCATCATTTGGTCAAAAATCCATAATCATCTTTGTGCATATTGTAATCCAAAGTGTTCTGAGTGGACAGTGAATATCTTCTTCTCCTGGCCCTGTAAATGAGCTTTAGAAATACCAGAATACTGCGTGGTGCTGGACTTCAGTATTTCAGAGATGTTTCGACCAACAGGGCGATCCCTGAGCTGTTTTTGGTATTACAATTGGCTGTTCAAACTGCTCTTCAAAAGTCTATGCTCATTCACAATCTGAGAGTATGGAAGTGAAATGGCAGATATTCCAGCAGAAGCCTGTGGCTTTTGGCACAGTGGTTACATGGCCAAGCAAGAGCAAAAAGGAAGACCAAGGTGAAGAAGCAACAGACTAAAGGCACAAACGTGTTCAGGAGGAACAGAGTCCGTGGAGGTCTCTTTGACTCAGGTCTGTGGTGGACTGTGCGTGATCCGCTTTGAGTCCGTGCACAGTCTGCCCCACATACCAAGTCAAAGAGAGAGTGATAACAAATGGGATAAAAAGCTTGAAAAACTAAGAGGAACATTATCCAAAGTGGAAAGAACAGTCTTAAATAATTTACAGTGTGGATGTGGAGTGTCTGTCTGTCTGCTCTGATCAGCTGCAGCACGGCTGCTTGTGTGAGAGAATAATCTGTGAGCCTTGTACTGTCCTCACAGCAGCGAGGGATATGTGCTTCCATGTCTCTAAAACATCAAAAAACTATCCAATAACACAAGACAAAGTCCCTACATTTGTTACTAGTCTCTATGAAAAAACAGACGCAAAGCATTCCACAGTGAAGACCACTAAGTTTTGTTTAGGAGGAAAGGAGGGAGCGTGGAGTGTTTCATGATTCTACATACTGCAGCTTTAAGATCTTTTCATCCTATGTGCTTCTAAACCTGGAATAAGTGCAGCGTCCCAGGAATGGCATTTTACAATATACAATATGAAGTCAAGTGTAAATAACAAGTGAAACAAGCATGAGGTTGGTGAAATGCACATAAGAGGACGGATACCTGAAAAGGTTGGGACACATATTTAGAAATGCTTGTTTCAAGTTGGCCTCGGTCACATATCAGCTTCATAAGGCAATGGACATTCAACATTTAAAACCACTTGTTATGTTGGAAGCCAATAAGTCTGTTTGACTGGATGCAAACAATATCTCAGTCTTCTCTGTAATAAAGTAGGATGCTCTGCGGGATCACAGACACTGTCAAAGTCCACCTCACTTTTCCCTCAAACCTGCAGCACATCACTTGTGCAGGCTTTAGAGATCCCAGGGTATTGATGACAGATGATGGTGATGATGATGCACTCATAATTTTTTAAAGCAGGAAGGTGAAAAGTTAATAAAATTGGGTTTTCCAAACAATATAGTATGAAAAAAGAAAGATTTTAACTGTGGCTTGGACAGAAAAATGCTGCAAATCGTATCAGATAAACCTGTTACATTGTTCTTCAACCAAAAAGACATTTTAAAACTAAAATTATACTTTATCCTTTTCACAGATTTCAATGATATTTGCGTCAGGAAAAGTGTTAGGAAAACTTCATGTTCCATTATTTCCATATGGCCCAAAAAATGATATTATGGCCCAGTCCGCCTCCTTCTAAATGAACCACCAGACCGCATTTATTCACAGCTTTACACGCATTGCAGGTGCGGATCTACCTGGGTGGCAGATGCCACCCCAAAACAAAGCCACCCTAATTTGTACACACGGGCACGTAACTATACGGCCGCGGTCTGCCAACCGGTAATGCCCCATGGCCGCTTCCTGACTGTGGAGCCAGCGTTCTAAAACACCAATGAAGAAGACATGGAAGTATCGCGAGAGCGGCACAGAAATGCGTTGTTTACAATGGCGCACAAGAGGAAAGAGTAAAAACATAGCTGCCAACTAGGGATGTAACGATTAATTGTAAGGCAGTTAAAAATCGATTCACAGGTATCACGATTGACATCGATACTTTGAAAATTGAATCGCAGTACTTTTTTTAAACAGCAGAAGGCGCTATATATTTATCCCTTCTCTTTTCCAGCAGTGTACGTGGCAGGCGGAATCTGCTACTACTTTCTTTCTGGCCGCATTCTACTCTTAAACATGTTAATAAATTATTCCTTACCCCTTTAGCACCAAAAGAATATCTGTAATATTACGTGAATATCTGTAAAAGTCACGTTTTTCTATTAGCTCTGTGTACTAGCATAGATTCTCTTCTTCACTGCAAGAATTTCTACATGCCGGCTGGGTTACCAGTGCCCTCTGCTGGTCCAAACAAATATCTGACGTAAATATATATTTTTTTAAGTTCAATTGTTAAGGCACAAAATACATTTTCAGTTGCACGTTTGAAAAAAAAAGAACTATTATGCAGTTTTGCATTGTTTACTATAGAACCAGAACAGGCTTCTTCTACATTTGTATAATTCCTTTATTTATTTTGTAAAATAAATCGAGAGAGAATCGTATCGTGAACCCAGTATCGTGAATCGATTCGTATCGGGAGTTGAGTGAATCGTTACATCCCTACTTCCAACGCTTACACATTTGTCGTGAGCAGTGAGCACACATTTGTATCAGAAACAAAGTAGTTCCAAAACAGAGTAACAGCCCCGGACTCTCTCTCCCCTCCCTCCGTGATTGACGTTCCACTGCCTTCAGACATCGGTGAGTGTTTGTGCACATGCAGATTTTGCTGTTAGAGTGTGTTTTGTGTGCTGCAGCTTCTGTGTTCACAGATTGTGTAGGTTTGAGTGTGTGTGAGGCAATGTGCACTGACGTGAGTGTGTCCGGTGTGTGCTGAATGTGCACACGTTTGGGGAGCATATGTATGTGTAGCATCATAATCCGTATACCCTTCGTTCTTTGGTTATTCTGTTTTAAAACCAAATCAAAATAACAAATAAACGGTGTGGTTATTTTTGTTTTACACAAATTCATCATATACCCCTTAAAATATGTTTTTATACTTAGTTATTTAACAGTGTGGCACCATGTCAATGTTAAAATAATAATAGTAATAACATGCTAGTGACACTTTTTTGTCACCCACACAATTCCAAGTCATACACTTTGTTTAATGTTACAGAATGGTTCTTCAATGTGATGGATGTGACAATTATCCTGTTTATTTTCATGCACAGAAGCTGTATTTCTGTGTGGACGTTAGTCTTTACTACAGTAAATACTAACAGTGTCCAGCTATTGGCTAGGACGTGCCTCTGGAGCCTCATGTGGCTCTTTAACTCTTTTCGTGATGGCTCCCTATAGTTTTCAAAAATATATTAAAATAAGGAATTGTTATTTCTTACAGTGGGTATTGATGACTAATAATATTAACTTCAAATAAAGTGAAGATACTTTGTGAATCTCACAGAAATGAAGAGGATATAATTACTGTGCTTGTTAAGCAGCACTGATATGTGTCCATGTTTACAGTGAAGTTGATAATACTAGCAGTGAAATGACTATTTTTTACATTCATTTTGTTTTTTATGATTCAAAGTTAATTTGCACAAAAAATAACAATATTTTGGTGAAGCAATATTTGTGCATCAGTCTTTCCTTAAAGACTTAAACATAACACAAGGACATGTGACTAGTTGTGGTCAGTGTGTGTTAAGAAGAGTCACTGTTGCAGTGGCTCTTCTTAACTGCAAATATTGCACAGGCTCATTTTAACCATGCCATAAAACTGCATTCAGACTTCTTATACTGTGCTGTTTACACTTGGCTGTCATTCAAGTGAAATGTATTGACAATGTTTTGTAACTCCTGTGAAATGGATTCAGTGCTGTAGATAAATTCTGAATTTCTTCAGTCACAGTTATCTTGATGGATCGTGGATTAATTTTCCTGCAATATATTGATCATTGCGATAATATCGTTATCACGGGCAAAAAAAAAAAAAAACATATATATATATATCACATCGCGAGGTACCTGGTGATACCCGGCCCTATATTTCAGTATCCTTTATGTACGTTTGCTATATCTTGCCACCTATAAAAAAATCCTGCCCCCCTCTTGCCACCCCATTCAATTTTTTCTAGATCCGCCCCTGACGTATTGGGTCTATTTACGCAAGGTGGGTGTGTCAGGAGTTTGGATGGGATTGTGCTGACCTTTTGTTGTTTTGGTGCAATTTTTATGGTTGTCTCATTTTGAACATATCCATAGTTCTAACTCTTGCAATCAGAGAGACTTGTAGTTAAATGTTCTGCATTTAATTTTACCCATTACTAGTTCGAGTCTTTCTCTTCAGTTCATTTACTTCTTCTTTTGTTATCAAATGACTGCATTCTCCATTCAAAATGGCATCCCACTGTCACAATTGTAGATGGAGGGAGATTACTCTACAAACGGTATACATTGCTACTTTGTCAATGATTATTTGACTAAGGGGGTTCAGTACTATGCAGAACAACAGCAGAGATGGTGCAATATTCTTAGTATATGTTGTTGGGGAGAATCTACTCAGTGCTCATTAAGACCTCAATTAGGGCCTTCAGTGTCCTGTTGATATCCTATAACCCCAGGTTTCCAATATCCATGTGTGCTATTGTGGGACTTAGCTGTACTAAATGCCTGTATTCTGTACCTATGTTACAGTACATGGTTTCTGTTGTTTTGAAGTCTTAAATGACTGCTTTGTCTATCAGTACCAGTAAAAATAACGTTATGTAGAATCCTAAAAAGTGTATATGTGCACAAAATCTGAAAATGTGTTGTTAACAAAGATATTTTGCATTGATAAAACCATGTTGAGCACACCTGCACACCCTTTTCCTTTATAAATCACAATACACATGGAAGACTACACCCACATTCTACCATGAATGGTCAATACAAAATACATTCAGAATTTGTTTACATATAAATTAACCTCTGGAATAATGGTATTTTACACTTAATAGTGTCAGAGAAAAGGAACATAATTGTGGGGCATCACCAATAAAAAGAAGGTCACTAAGTGGCAGAGGGTAAATGTTAAAGTGGGGAAAAAAATGAAGTGGCCAGGAAATGTCAGCGACAGGTGGAGGCACAGACATACCTGAACCCATACAACTCAACACTAAGATAGACTGCATCCTCAGGACGATCGGTGCCAGTGGCATATTAGCGGAGTGGGAAGGAGACGACACGTGTATTTGGCGCAGAAGAGACCAGTAACATACAGTATAATTATTTCAAAGACAGTACTTATGACTTCTGTCCTCAGACACTGGAGAGTTAGAAGCAGTGGGTGAAGTGGAGGCTCCTGGAACATTGTCTTCTAGAAGCATGGCCTCCAAGTGTTCTGAACGAAACGGTCCTGCAAATGCAGAGGGATACAAAAAGTCAGAGATGAACTTCAACGTGTAAGTGCAGTAATGAGGAAAATGTCCAAGGCTTTATCTGTTTTTGCCTGCTCTATTAAATATTTTGTCAAAAAAAGAAATATATTACAAATATTACATCATAGTGCACCTTTTCTGCGCTCTGACGGTTGGTGAAGGGCGTAAGAACCAGAGCCTTAGAGGGTATCTATTGTCACCTCTAATGTATAACAAAAGAATAGGCCAAATTATTACAAGTCTTTACTGGTTATGATTAAAATGTGTGCTGCTGCTGTCAGTGCTGCTGTCCTTACACTGCTGGCTGTCCATCAAAACGAATAGATCATGTGATGAGCCAGGCATTGAATTGAGTTTTTGTTGCCAAGTATGTGGCTTTGTCCGTGGAGAGTAGATCAAATTTACAAGCACAGTCTTTCCTAAAAAGTGTTAGGGAGGGAGCAGATGAATATTGGTCATCAATTTTTGCAATAGATTGTGAAATAACATTAAGGTCTGATTCACTTTTTGTTTTTTTTGCTCGAGAGTCTTGATAAATAATAAATTATTTGGCCACAAAGGTATAGTCTTTAAAGGGTTTCCAAAGAGTTGAGTGAAAAAATGGTTGTTATTAGGTGCAGGTTGAATCTCCAGTTGTGGGAGAGTCTGAATGTTAAGTGAAAAGAGCAGCACGTTTAGATGCAGTGATACTATGATATGAACAGAAGGTAGCATCTACCAATAATCTGTTATCTAAAAAAGTAATTAATCCCGGTCTACGTATGATGAATATTGGAGAAGATAAGAATGCTCTCTTGTTATTATATTTAAATCTCCAAATATCTGAGTATGCCATTCTGTGCACTGAAGTCATTTATAACTTTGGCAGATGTGGAAAGGAATTGGGCTTTGTTTGATGATCTGTCTAATACAGTATTAAGCATGCAGGTAAAGTCGCCTCCTATTATTAAGTTGTATTCATTGTCGCTGGAAATAATGGAAAATAACTTGTCAAAAAAGGCTCAGTCATCATAATTCGAGGCATACACATTTACCAGGATGAGACGGCTGGCAAATAGCTGACCTGAAACAATAATAAATCTCCCATTTGAGTCAGCAATCACCTCTTTGGCTTGGAAAGGGATGTCTTTGTGGATGAGCATGGCTGTCCCCCTTGCTTTAGCATTGAACTGAATGGAAGACTTGGCCCACTCAGCCTCTTTTGAGGTAGCTGACATGGGTTACCTGTAGATAGGTTTTATCTAAATGATGTAAATGGGACTAGATGTTTTGTCTATTTAATTGTATATTCAGACCTTTTGCACTGAAGGTACGTTTATTGGAAATATCAAACAAAAAATGTGTTTAATGTATTGCCAACAAAATATGCAAGAGTTTTTTTTAATAAAAACCCCTATATTAAAATAACTTTTAAAAACAATTTTATATCTTGGGGCATAAACTATGGAGAGCTGCCATTTTGGTCAGGATATGACGCATGTTTGTTGATTTTCATGGGAAGTGTAGTTTTTCTGTTCGCTCTCGTTGTGAAGCAGCCGTGTGCAACCTTTTCTTCAGTGATAAGGTGCAGCATCCAGGTTGTATGTTACAAAAGGAATAAATATCACCTTTCTCAGCAACTGCCTACTTTTTGTACGCCTCCCTGCACCCACTCAGCATGCACAACTAGCCTAACAAACAGAGCTGCTGTTAATAGCAGAAACGTGCCACAGGATGAAGCACCACTACCTCCGAGGAGCAACACCCGACGGTGTCCTATCAAACAGGTGGGTTCTCCTCACAGAGTTTAGCCACCAGGAAAGAAGAGGGAACAATCTAGTGGAGATGCGGTTAGTGCCATAAAACTAAGGATGTATTCACACCTGCCTGTTTGTACCAACACAGAGAGCGTTTTCACCAAAGATCGATTTGTTTGGACATACGTGAACATGCCAAACACTCAATGTAGTGGGATAAAAAATGGACCAAGATCGTCTAGAAGGGTCTTGGACTGCTTCCATCCAACACCTGCAGCGGTTTGACTGCTTGGGGTACATTTGGCTTCCAGGCGTCAACCAAAACAAACAAACATGAGAAGAAGAAGAAGAAGAAGAAGAAGAAGAAGAAGAAGAAGAAGAAGAAGAAGAAGAAGAAGAAGAAGAAGAAGAAGAAGAAGAAGAAGAAGAAGAAGAAGTGCCCATCAGAGCCCGTATTTCACCACCATAACCTAAAGTGATATGTCTTTTCCTCATCAAATGTTATAAAACAATATTTCCAATGCAATGTCTTTAGCACTGGTATAGAAACCAAAGAAACGCACAGAGCCACACATGCCTCTGGTGCTCCATCGTTGCTAGCTGTTTATAAGTGTGTTCCAATACAGGCTGTTACAGTTTGAACACAAATGAAATATGCATATGCATCCCTTTAGCATCTGAATCAGGACATGCGTGAATACACCTTTTACTCTGTTTTAAGCAAAGGTGAAAAGTGTAAATTACAATGCAGAACTCTGCAAAAACAGACAAAAAATTTAATTAATGAACATTTAGAAAAATGAAAGACAAACATGGTGCATACAGCAGGATAAGTGTAGGCAGCAACCTTAATACATTCACATTTTTACATTTCAAATATTTGGCTTTAAGTGACGAGTGTTGCCACTCTTTCTATGTACTTGCTCAGAAATTACACAGACTTTTACACACCTTGTAAAAATAATGGTCAATATGTGCTGGAAGTTTTATACTAGAGCACCCTAATGGTTTGCTCAAATAACACGGCTTGGATGTTTAATCGGTCAAGCTCATTTTCCCATCTCCATAATGTTTGTGTGCAACTGTGCAAGGATGAAAATTGGAGTAAAGGTACACACATTTTCACGCCAAGTTTATTTTTACAAATCACAATTTCTGCACAGGAAATTACTCACATTACTCACAACTTTCAGACCCTGTTTTGTACATAACCAAGCTTTATACATCAGGCTCCTGGTGTATATATATATATATATATATATATATATATATATATATATATATATATATATATATATATGTAAGAACAAATTGGAGAGTCAAACATTGTTACTATTACCAAATAAATATCTTATTTTTTCATAGAGATTTTTCTTAGTATCTTCAAGTCGTGGCGCCACGGGTGGGCTATTTCTATTGAGGCCCACCCAGGTGTTGTTCATCCAACAACCAGCCCACGAAAAGCTTTGAGTGAAAGGTGTTCAACCAATCAGCAGCTTGCACCCCACATGTGGACTCCTTAGCTCCGCCCACAGGCTGCATTGTCACCAGGAGGTCTCTGTCCTCATGATGCATTCAATGCAACTCAGAACTCTGGTTTTATCTACCGTGGGTGGCTAGCTGTAGTCGGAGCTCCTACACGGTGAAGTCAAACTTCCTCTAAAAATCATTTGTCTGACATTTCATAACAATAATGGCACCGTGCAGAGCCACATGTTGGTGGTAAAACAATGATTGAAAGCCTTTTTATGCCAAAACAATACAACATTCACTATGTTCACAAATTACTTATGCTATAACTAATGTAGGATATATTTATGCTGTTTTTATGATTTAAAAATGCATTTAATGATTTTTTTTTTTTGTTTTTTTCACGTGAGCCCTATAATGTTTTTAAAGCTTTACATGAATCACTTTTAATGCCTTGTGGCTGAAATATGCAACATAATGTTGCTTTGCTTTGTTGGGATAACATACAAATGCTGTCCAGAACAATCATAGCTTTAATAACACAAACATTATTGCCTTTATTGTAATTTCTCTGAATTTTCACATGAGAAAGGCAGAGGTCAGAGTTGTCTTGAACGCAGTGTGTGCTGCAGAAAAACATAGATGAAGGCCCACCCACAATCAAAATCCTAGCGCCGCTACTGGTATCTTCTAAAAGCCATCTCAATGTTACCTTTTACGCTTCTAAATCTTAAAAGGATCAATTGCTTAGCCAGTTATTTTTTGGACTGATCAAACAACCAGGGTATGAAGACCTAATTAAACCAAACGGTTTGGTTAATTCTTTTTTATTCTAGACCCCTAGTTTAGAAAAATGAATATTGTGTTCATCAATAAATCTTTTGAGTAAACAATACAACAATATACTATATAATAATGAAAAATACTGGCCTTTTGGTCAATATTTACCATATATA
Organism: Gouania willdenowi; assembly: GCF_900634775.1. NCBI lineage: Eukaryota > Metazoa > Chordata > Actinopteri > Blenniiformes > Gobiesocidae > Gouania > Gouania willdenowi. Next base: position 34,194,296 of record NC_041056.1, on the reverse strand, counting down.
TAACATCAGTGGTATATGCCAGGGGCAGGGCACCCATGGGGGAAAATGTTACGACACATTAATTATGAGAGGAATTCATTTCTCCAAATCTTTTAAAACAAACAAGTTGAACTTCAGAAGTTATTAAATATAAGAAAAGTAGTTCTCTATATAAAAAAGCATAATATTACTTCCAGTAAAAAAAAAAAAAAGAGCGCCTGGCCTCTTTAACTGATCTGCTGTCTGTGTTTATCGACCTTTGTGCACACAGGTAGCTAGCGGCAGCAGGGTGAATAAAAAGAGAAAGAGTTTATGGCACATCATTAAAGGCCACTGAAATAATAGTTTACGTTCAATTTTCTGCAACATTGGCATCCAGATGCACTTTAGGGGACTGGCTAGGTCCCATGTTGTGTTTGCTCCACTGGCTAGCTTCCAGCCTAAATGACCAGTTTGTTGCTTTATCTCAGTCTTTTGGTAATATTTGTCCACACACGGGGTCACGGTCAGGAAGTAGCTGTTTATGTGCATAAAAACTTGCTTATATTGCTCTTGGTCCTTTCCTGTGAGAAAGTGAGTTGTATTTGCTTCTCGTTTTACGCTATTTCATGGCATTAAACTCCACCAATAAAGTGCTTGTATCACCATTTTGGACTTTTAAAGCAATTTAATGTCATGACCTGCCCACGGCAGGCTGTAATTTAGAGCTAAAGCCCTGTGTGAGTTCCTGTTTTTGTTAATGTTGAGTCAGTCAGTCTTGTTTTATTTGTAGCTTTTGGGTCCTATAGTTGGTCTTTGATAAGTCTGATATCATTGTTGGTTCCTGTGTTACTACCTGCCTGTGCTTTCGGGTATTCCTGCTTGTGTCTTCACCCCAGGTTTTGTGATTGTGTGTGCTGTGTGCATTGTGGGATGTGGAGTCCCGACGGATACATAGAAGTATTTTTTTTATTCATTCTTACTGTGATTTCTTTTATTTGCTCCCAAAGTGACTCCCCAGCACATTTCTGGTATTTTTACAGACTGAAAACTATGGGGGATGTTTATTTTTGGGCTTACAGTACATGGAAAGATCCAAATCTGACAGAAACTGAATGTCTGGCAGAGCTAGACAGCTCAAACTACAATAAGAATGTGTCAAATCATTGACTTCCAAAAGAAATGAAGATAAGAATAAAGTAAAAGCACTCTGATGCATCTGTTCTTCATCCATAACTGTCAAGTCTCCCGTTTTGGCCGGGACACTTTCATATTTTGCCTCTCTTTCCCGTCATCTTCTCTTATTAGTATTATCCCCTAAATATCTCATATTATAATGTAGTAAAATTTGAAAGATCAATAAAAACATTCCTCTGCCTCTTTTAAGTGAGTGCTGTCACTCATCTCGCATGAACTACCACCTGAATTGGCCTTGGTGACAGTTCTCGCTAGATTAGTGCCGACAGCAGGAACAAACCAGAAAACTCAGAAGGGAGATAGATGGATGTAAGAAGACGTTCCGGGGGAAGAAAACAAAGAACTCAAGTAAATATCTTGGAAAATGTGACGGAGAGTTTACTTTCCTAAAGAGCAGCAGGATGGGACACAGTTACATGTTCTGTAAAATCTGTAACTAAGATTTAAGCGTCTCCCACAGGGGAAGGAACGACGTAAGAAAAATCAGCCAAGTGCGTTAAAGTGTTAAAGGATTTAAGTTTTCAACAAATGTGTTTAATAAATCATTAGTGAATACCAGAGAACCACATGAGTGATCATGACAAATTAAAAGAAAATATGTAATGAAAATAAAATGTAAATGTCAAACTTAAAGACAAGCAACGTGAAATGAACAGTAAATATACAACATTTTGAACTGTATATAAACTGTAAGTATATTAAATAAACAAATGTGCTTCATATACACATTTATGTTTTTGTTTAGGTTGTATTATAATGTAGGAATTAGGGCTGGGTGATATATCGAGATTCAAGATATATCAAGTTTTCTATTTTGGTGATATGGAGAACTACAATATCAATATATTCTCAGTGTGCCCTAACCCAGACCGTTATCTAAACAAGCTACACTACAGAACTCACTCACACATGCTGTCCCTTACAAGAGAAAAAGCCAAAAGTGGCACATATTGGGCATCTGTTTGTTAATAAATGTGCCTGAGTGGCATTTTGCACCAGCAAATTTAACCAAGAATTATCTTTCTTCATTTGAAATAAAATTATTGAGATATTTATTGTATATCGTCATTTTCTGAAAAATTATTGGGCTATGAGTTTTTGTCCATAACGCCCAGGTAGGCCTACCACATACTAATCACCTAATTGTGTTTATTAAGTGGTTGACCAGTGGGTTTTTAGATTTCTTGTACACCTGTCTTAAAATATAAGGGATACTGGAGTTTGTTTGGGGTGGTGGGATGGCTCGTGGCGGGCTCCAGAAGTGTTCCCATATTCTCAAAGGTATGTCTTCATCCTACAATGCAAAACTTTTCAGAAAATTTCAATTAGACAGTTTTTACAGTGGAGATCAAAACAAATTGCACATAGCAAAGTACCTCAAGTTCGACGGCATCCATTTTAATTTTGTGCTTTCGTCCAATCAGCTCTCTCATAATTTTTGAACACTATACACTTGCAAAATGTACATTTTAATGGGGAGGTCTCAATCACGGCACACGCATCAATGAGGTGCAGCAGCTGAGGAAATAACGCCTTCCAAGCATTTAAGCACACAAGATATTTAGTGCCCTTTATTTGAGATGTTAGAGAATCTGCTCCTTTCTCTTTAACATCTAAAGCAGCTTTAACCTTTACTTTGTACTTTGTTAAATAAAAATGGACCTACCTGTATATTGAACAGCTATGCTTGCACGCTGCCTCAGTCTCTGCAACAGGGTTTAAACCCTACACAAAACCTTTTCACCACTAACAGAGGTGTGTGGACACAGGCAAGCATGTTCATTATAATATCTGTGACTTTTTCTTTTGTGATATTCTGATCCCATGTTCATTGTGTCTTTAAAATTGTCAAAGCTCCTTCACTGTTTAAAGGGACAGTAATATGAAAATTCAATTCAATTCAACTTTATTCATATAGCGCAAATTACAACAAAGTCATCTCGAAGCGCTTAACAAAATCTAGAGTTTTGACTTTAATTTTCACTTTATAATGGTTTTGCTAGTGATATACATTCCTTTAGCCTCTTTCAAAGGGCCAACATTTACAAAGTCCTGTCCCCCTACCCCCCCCTTCCCCCACCCTTGCTAATGTACATTTTGTACAAAGTCTGCTCCAAACAGGTGAGTTGGATTTTTCTGGCGTTGTGACGTTACAACGCAGAAACTCCTCCTCCTGACAATCCTGGCTCCTCCTACCCTGTTTAAGAATTATCTCACAGCTAAAACAAACACTGTGGTTTAATATAGAATATACATTATTGCCCTATATGTAAAGCTACATACACAAAATATGTTCTCTACATTTAACCCTTCCTTGAGGAGCAGTGGGCAGCCACGGTGTAGCACCCAGGGAGCAGTTTCACTTTTAGTAGCCGTTATACTACCTCATATCGCCTTTGACATGATTTGAAGTGTGTGTGACCCAATGCGACACTGCTCTTGGACAAATCAAATGATTAACACCTTTAATGCACTATTTATATGGTTCGGAGCGGTGTAGAGGAGAAGAAAGTGACTTAGCACACAGACACACACACGTACACTATGGGGGGTGGATTGTTTCTAAATACATTCGCACCAGTCAAACGAACTTGTAAACAAACGCGTACCCTACGCCTGCACGTCTGTACATTTGATCTACATTTCCCATAGACTTAAAATGGGTACACACGCACAATGCACAAGTCACCTCCGCATGTGTTCTTGCAGACGTGTTAACATGTTAACACGTTTGCACATGCTTTAATGTGCATACATATTAAGAGTATGCACACCTACTCCACACCTGGATGTACACCAAACTAGGGTTGGGCATCGTTTGGATTTTAACGATTCTGATTCCTATTCAGATTCTGAATTTCGATTCCTGTTCTGAACGATTCTCGATTCTGATTCTTTGAGTTGCGCAGGTCAACAGGTCACAGATTTCACAGGACATTTTTAATTTGAAAAAGCCTTTACTGGATTAGCTCATATCTCCATTCCGCTCTGCAGTCCAAACTGAAACCGTAGCCAGACACTCACACAGCAGTTGCGTTCTGAACGGATCTTATACAAACCCCGCGGAAAAAAACTAGTGCAGGCATTTAGGAATCAAAAAAAAGAATCAAAATGTAAACATCTTCTTAACGGTTCTGGAACCGGACGTTAGGAACCGGTTCCTATTTGGAATCAGTTCTCGGTGCCCAACCCTACACCTAACAAACATAAATATATCAGTCACACGTAGACACAGGTGTGGCGTGAGTGAAGCTCCAGCGATCAGGTGGGCTTCACTATCGATCACCGTCTACGTGACATGTAGACGGCGTATACACGCGTGCAGGTATGTAAGTGTGTGAGTGTTGAGTGAATAACGGACCACCATTTAGTCCGGTTACAGTTTGTGTCACTACACCCATCCATAGAGTGGTAGTGACTGTAGTGTTACGCTCTGAGTCAGATCTTTGCTGTGATTGGACAGGATACAGCACTCAACACTCGCACACACTTACTGACGTGCACGCGTGTACACGCCTGCACGCCGAACAATTTTTTCTAAGTGTTTACATGTCATGCAGACGGTGCTACATAGTGAAGCGCACATGAGTTTTTGTTTGACTCCCAATCACAATTGCCGCTTAAATAGGCATGTGTTTTACTGTAATGTGCAGTTTTTTGGCTGAAAACAATAACAAAAGTGTGTGAATAGCAAAAAAAATCACTATGGTAATAAAGCTGTGGCATGGAATCAGCTTTTTAGAAGCATCATGAAATTGACTTTTCAGAGGGCTAAACCTCCAGAAAAAAGGAAAGTTTGGGAAATAAACTTCAAATGCTATGTTTTTGGGGTTCTTAAAACAAATGGAGATGGGTGAAAAAAGCAGACCACTGGACCTTTAAACACATTTATTGGGGATACTTGCAAAAGAATACTAACATATACTTAATTTGATCTAACATCCTATTTTTTTTTTTTTTTTTGACAATTTACAATTTAATTATGTGTTTCAGGTTAGACTTTAAATATGTCCAGCTTAAAACAGTAGTAAAGAGCAACAGCAAAACAGATTGGCTGTGAAACTTTTCATGGGCTCCAACTACAAACTCAGCTGTAGCGCTGATCCCACATTGCACTTTCCCTCAAGTGTTGTAACACTGAAAAGGAAAATATTCAGACTTTACAATGAAATAAGGTTAGTTGTCAAAAGGTATTGTTACAAAAAAGGTGACAATTTACCAGATATTATTTCTTTAAGTTTTGTGGGTTGTTGTTTTTATTCTTCTTCTTTTTACGGAACCAGCTTAAGCACCCTAAGCACCTTTTGTGCACCATTTGCAGGTTGTTACCTTATTCTTTGTGCATGTATAAAGTACTTTTTTTTTTAATTATAATAATTCGTATTGATTTTTTAATTGTTATTTTTCTGTCTTTGACAAGAACAACAAAGAAAAGCAACAGCCACCTCCAACCAAAATATAATGCAGGTCAGCAAACAGCATAATTGTAGAGTGCTCACTGACAGAAATCAATTTAATGAGTGCTAACCACCAGAGTCCTCCACTCAAGAGTGCTCTCATTGACTGCTATGGTGAGCTGTCTGGTGCTGAGCAAACGTGGAACAATTACAGTAATATGTGTGTTGAAAGATGGTCCTTCATGTGGAGTGGAGCTGATTTAAATGGTGCTCATTGCTGATCCGTTGGCGAGGACAAAGTCAGGAAAGCAAGCAATGTGCACAAGTAAAGAGGTTAATAATCACGCGCTAACTTTCAACAGGGAATGGGGCTATTGATTGAGCAGCGAAAACTAAAAAAAGAAATTTTCACACTTATAAAGACTATACTAAAAAAAATCTCCACAATCACCTCCATGTTACACTGTGCATGTGCAAAGAAGGCATATCATTTATTGAGATTTGGAAAATAAAATGTAATTATATAAAGTCGGAGTTTTGCGCTTCTTAATGGAAGCATTACATGTGTACCATAAAAGGTGCTTTATTGATAATTATTGTTCATACTTAAAAGGCAAAGGTCTACAGTGATTGAGCCCAGCATTTTTAGCAGGAACATTTATGTTTGTAGGTATTTCTACTGAAAAATCCTATAAAATTCACAGTTAGAGTGTAACTACGTTAGAACAAATATAGTGAAATTAGCTGATTTAGGTAGTTAACACAATAAAAGCTGGTAATGATATTCAGGATTCCTTGCAGACACTTTACAAAAGCGGTGCTGTGATGCTCATTTTCCTCATGCTCATACTTGCATATTCTAGCACTCAGTGACGTGCAGTCCGGGTAGGAAAGGTAGGCAGTGCCTACCCAATGGTGAATTGATATTTTGAATATTTATTTAAATTACAATATAAATATAAATTATTTATTTTTCCATTTCTGATAGCCTACAGTACCTATAAGTTTGAAAGTGTCAGCATTTTGTGCTTTTCGTAGCCCAAATGACTAAACATTGCAATTTCCTGGCACGGCAGAGACGCTGTACAGTCTCCCTCCGCTGTAAGGCGGAGATTTTGATTTTGTTGATCTTGATTTTGTTAGATGGCTAAATGCTTGTTCATGTGGATCTTGTTGGGTTTTTTATTTTTTATTATTAATTTTATATTTTGATAAGCGCATTGAGATGACTTTGTTGTAAATTGCGCCATACAAATAAAGTTGAACTGAATTGAATGTACACCTCCCAGTAGAAACATATATCATTGGTGTTGACATTGGTGGTCTCGATTTGCAACGACCTGCCTACCCAACCCTAGTGCTCACGGCACGTCACTCCTAGCACTTCAAAATTTCGCTTTCTCTGCCACTCCTGTATGAGCATTGGACTTGGCTTCAGTATTAAAGTTGGCTAGCTTTCCACAGGTTGTGTGCATTCTTTGTTAGTCAAAAACTAATATTGAATGACCAAACCTGGAGTTTGCATTTGACTGGCAGTACAATAAAAGGAATAGTATCCCATTTATTCTTCTCTCTTCTACATTCAAACATTTTGCTGGCTAAGTGGTGCTGCACACATTTCCTATTCCCATATTTCTGTTCCCACCGTAAAGAACTATATTGTAGATATCAAGGCTCAGCACATATAGGGTAAACAATGCCAGCGTTAAACCCATCACTTGGTTGTGTCCCCAAATCAATTCCTCACACTCCTCTTGGATTATCCATGGTTGACTTAATTGATTCAACACAGTCAAGTGGTCTTCAAACATACATGCCCATTCGACGTAAAAAAGGTATGTACAGACAGCAAACCTGAACTCTCTAAAGATGACAAATCATCCCTGCATGCACCAAACAGACATAATTCTTAACATTGGTGGCTGGTTGCTGCAGCTGCTAGAAAGATATCTAATGTCTGTCCTACATTCCTATAGGCTGCTACATGAAATGGGCAAAAAGCAAAGCAGAACTGATAAAGGGTCATTGCTGCCTTGTATTAATCGAAAAGGCTCAAAGATACATTTTGACGATGAAAAAAAACAACCTTGTGGCAGGAATCTGCCTCCGAGCTGGCAGGGAAAGTGAGACCAAGTCTTTTCTGAGTTTTCTTATTTTGCTTTTACACCACAGTTTAATCTTCCCTGAGAGCTTCAGGATGACAGACGGAGTGATTTCTACATATTCTGTCAGAGTCCAGCCAAGCAGCAGCCACTCTCAGCAGGCTTGTCATTCTACTGAGTGTCCTCTTTGAGATGCCCTGTGATTGTAAAGAGGACAAAGATACATTTATCTGCTGACTAATATCACTTGTGGTCTTGATCAGTTTTTTTTAACCTTTTTAATGTCACGACACATTTTTTACATTAAAAAAATCTGGCCAGAAACCGATCTATTTATCAGTCTGAACATGCTCAGTGGTTCGTAATTAGGTTTGGCAACTTGCACTGACACAGATCCCTGTTGGTCTGAAAATCAGACTCAGTCACCATGAGGCACTTGTTAATTTTAAACACTTAAGGTACTCATTTCAAATTCTACTTGTGTTCATCTTTAGTGTTACATTGTTTGTCTCAGAATACGCTCAGTGATACTGTCAACAACTTTAAAGGAGCATAGGGCAGGATTTGAGAAACAATAAACATTCATTTTAAATCCTTTAATGCTAACTGGTGATGAAGCGTTCAAAACCAAAGAGAATGAGCTCACACACTTTTCTCCCTATTGTCTTTTTTGTACTGCTGTTCTGGGGCCAAATTTCTCACGCAGTTCTGCAGACGTGACGTCAAATGACGCTGATGGTGATGCCAAATTAAGCTGATGCACGTTCTGGCCCACCGGAAGAAAAAAAATGAGAAGAAGACAGGTTGGAGACTGGAAGAAGACAAGCGCAGTAGACCAAACTACGATTTTGTTCCACGGACATGCAGAGGCATGCAGTAAACAGTCACATGAATGGCAAGTAAATAAATAACCGTGTCACAGTTGGAGTGCGGATTGGGCCGCATTTTCCCATCCAACCTGACTTTGGTCAGGTATCCGTCCTTTAGTCGGATGTATCAGCTGTGCTGCGGTGAAGAGTTAATGCACGCCCCGGCAACGGCTTGGCCGATGACTGCCGTTACATTAACAGCCGTCATGTCACTATGGAGCCTGATTTGTTGATCCTGCCCTATGTGCCTTTAAGGAGGCTTTAATAACTTCAGTAACAGCAGTAATACATGGATTCCATTAATTCAGATTATCCAGAGAGGGTGCATTAATGACCAAAGCAAAGAAGGGACAACTTGAAACAGATTTAGAAACCTACACGAACATACTCAACTCAACTCAACTTTATTTATAGAGCCCTTTAAAGGCACACCGCGAACTTTTTGACCTAAAAAGTTGACCCATATTGTTATTTTAAATGATTCCTCAGGCCATTCTACAGCGCTAGACAGTATTAATGGTCTGAGCAGGGCTGCCCTCTTGAAATACCGCCCATGTTTGTTTGGAGAGACTGCCTGGAGAACGTATCACTTTGCGGCTAAGGCTTTAGCTAGTATTTTTCCGCCTGTTTGACTCTTGGTCATGGCCGAGACAAGCAAAAAATTAAAACTGCTTCTGAGGAGGCCAAAAAGACGCAGCCGAGACCCGGCTCCCTCCGCCGACCCGTCTTCCGTCAGCACTGAACACCTCTCCGCTCAGGCCAGGCCGCCCGTCCCCTATCTGCCCCGGCGAAGGGCGCCGACAACAGCGGCGAGTCCAGGGAGTGGGCAGGAGGGGGGCGCCACCGACACGGCGAGGAGGGTCGAGCGCTGGGCCTCCGGCAATGGGAAGAGGGGTGCGGCGGCTGCTCTTCCAGCCGCGGCGCAAGCCCAGCCCCGATTCGGACCCCAGCCCGACTGACCCAGCCCTTAGAGCCAATTTCGAAGTTACAAGTCAACAACTGTCTGCATACACAATCAAAAGACAAGGGAGGCTGGCCCGACTGACTGTTTGTTGATTTTTGCGACAATGATGTGGTGCTTGTGGCCACTAGGGGCGCTTGACGTGAAAGTTACAGGTCTAGTGCCCCTAGTGGACAAAAGTTACACAGTGTGCCTTTAAGGGAGCCACAGCTGGCACAAAGTGATGTATGCAAGAAATACAAACAACGGCAAAGCAATAAAATAAACTAAGTAAAACCAAAATAAAAACTGATGTAATTATAAAATACAACAGTGAAAAGAGACAAGCCACAGGACACTAAAACAGGAGCAGAGTTTCATACTGGGTTTCATACCGTATTAAAAGCCAAGGAATAAACATAGATCATTTCAATAACTCAGGGCAAGTCTAGGCCAAGTAGTGGCTGCCATGGTGCTATGATGCAACACTGGACATTTTACATCCTAAGATTTTGTCGTGCATGACCAGGTTTTCTACTACAAGAAAAATAACCAACATTTGGTTCGGTTACTGCACATTTTATATAGTTCTGTCTTTTTCTGTTCACTATAATTAACCCCTCACTTCTTACTTTTCACAGGTTGTGACAGTTACTTTTTTGTTAGTCTGTGTGCCACTCTTGTGGGTTATGATGAGTTGTGTTGTTATGTTATGGGATGTGATCAATTCAAGCTTTCACAAATTATTTAATTTCTTCTTGTATGCCAACCATTTAATAGCTAAAAAATGCATAAATCCATGTTTGATATTACATATTAATGTAATAGTAACAACTAGATGACAATTGGTAGCACATCTTTGCAAAACAGACATGTTTTGCCACTTATAAACGACACGCAGCTTAGTTATGTAACTCAGTTTATCCACCATATTGTATTGGACACAGGACCTGCACAGGTGCCAGTGTTAGTTGCCTGTGTGCTCTCCGAGAAAGACAAGATATTTTTACTCGTGGCAGTAAAATGTTAATATGATGTTTGGCATTTGGCTGTACAAATCATCAGAAGGATAAAATGTTTCACCATATATGGATTGCAGCCACCAGGAGAGGAAACTGGGAGCCAGGGGCTAGGGTAGGCCTAATGTGATGTTACAACCCTGGGGTCAGGCAACAGTTTTCCATTTAGCCATCTATGTACAGAAACATTGTGCTTGCTCGGAAGATTTTACCAAATTTGAAATGTAAACAATGTTTGGTACTTTCCAAATTGCCAGGTATGTTACCCATCCTTGGGATAGCTGAATGTAAGCCTCCAAGCTTTTGTATGCTTTCAGTTTCTTTCCAGTATAGTAGAACTGTTTATGAATTAAATGATTTCAAAGATCAAGGTATGCAAAATACAGAAATCATCTTTCTTCATACGTCAACAATTTTCTGTAGCGCCAAATTTTACAACCAACTCTTTAAAGACTTTTAGAGGTATATTGTACTGAACATGTGACATCCCAACACTAAACATTTATCAATGTAGCAGCACCTTGCAGTTCCTTTTAAATGTGCTGTGAACTTTGAAAGGATGTCTTTTGGTACAGACATCACTATGCCATTGCAAAAGGCTTAAAAGCTATCCTACTCCACACAATTCTAACATCCGCTTCAGCTTTCTTGCCGTTCAGTATGTTGGAATAAACACAAACGATGACGTAACTGCACGCCCTCTAAGGGAGAGGTGAATATGAAGAGTAGAAACTACTGCACTTTTTAAATCTTCAACCCTATGTATACATGCATCCTTTACCCAGCCATGTATTAATTCATTTATGCATTTATAAAGATGGTTACATGTGCTTTATTACATTTAGTTCAGTATGTAGCCTAGTTTATAGTCTTCTAACATAATAGTTTTACTTATTGGGTAATGCTTTTATATTTTTGTTTTGCTATTTGTCAGAAGTAAATAATCTCGTTTGCTTTTCACCGACTAAACATTGCTCATTTGTAATGCATAAGCAAGCCAAAAAAAAACCCTCAGTGAAACAGAAGTATGCAGACTTCTGTCAGTGTCACTTTTATTATATGTGGGCTATTAAGCAGACAGCATTAAGAGAGAGTAGAAAATATAGGTGAGAGCTGAAGGTAGTGAGGTGAGAGCGTGGGCATGGCTAGAGAGATAGAGTGGGCTAAGGTGCAGAATGAGAGAGGGGTGGAGAGGAGGAAGGTGGTGGTGGGGGTTAGTGTGAAAGGGGTTAATAGCATAGTGGAGGCTCAGAGCTGATCGAAATGCAGTGTGCGTCCCCCAAGCACTGTGCTCAGTGATGAGTTGGAGCTGAGATCTGGCGCCCGCTATAAAGGAGCTCATTGAAAATAATTCAGAGTGACGGCTGTGCAGAGAGGGAAACAGGGAGGGGGGGCCAGGGGCGGGGGAAGGCGTATTGGTGTTTGGTGAGGTGGTATAGAGAGAAGAATAGGAGCGGAGGTGTCAGGAGAAGAGAGAGGGGTGAGGTCATAAAGCCACGAAGGTAGAGTGATGGAGTGGGATTGAAACTAAAGAACAAGGTGGAGTATTGGCAAATTTGGGGAGAGACAAAAAAGCTCGGGTTATATAAAAATACACAGCTAAGCTTGTCCAGTTGCTCTCATTGCAGACTCCATCTTCCTTTTTGGTATAAAACTGAGCCTGACAGGTATGTTAGCACTATTTTAGTCAAAATCAAATACTTAGAGAAACATATTACATGGTTGTTGTTTTTACAAATATTGAAATCTTTTTAGCAACATAACATGAAATACATTTTTATGTTGTCATAGGCAAACTTATATTTGTCATTACAGGAACCTCAACAAAGACGTCAACACAGGCTTTTTCTTAGCCCAAACCATTTCAACTGATTCTCAGCCCAAATCATTTACAAAACAAATAAAAAAAAAAAAAAAAAAAAAAACATTCTAATGTTTAACTTACGCACTGTTGTCATAAGAATTCTGAACTTATTTGTGTGGACTTTATGGAAGGGGGCACCGAGCTGATCAGTTGTGCATCCACATCACTACTTCAATAAAAATGAACCACCTGTATTTGTTTTTGTGATGAGCACTTTTTAAAATAATTTCACATGCTTTGTAAAAAAAAAACATTCCTATGATTACACAAAGGATGACTCCTCAGAGCTTACAGTACATACTCAAGCCCACTGCCACGTAGTAGTTTCCAGTGAAATCCTACATTTCCCACAATCCTTAGCACTTCTCTGTAGTCTTTGAAAAATCAGGTCTGAGCTTTGTAGTTAGTTACACTTAATTGGTGGCAGATGTCAACCCAAGTATGTTTGAGCTTTTAAAGCTGCAATATGTAGAATTGTGAGTCGCTTCGCAACCCCCCTCCCCTCCTGAAAAACTCATTGGTCTTCATTGGAACACTTAGCGACTGTTTTCTCCATAGAGACTAGTAACAAATGTAAGGACTTTAACTTGTGTTATTGAATAGTTTTGTGATATCTTAGAGACATGAATTGAAAACATGTATCACTCTCTGCTGTGAGGACAGTAAGAGCCTCACAGCCGCTCCTCCACCTCCTGTTCCCAGCTGATCAGAGCAGACACAGTCCACGCTGCAAATGAAATGGGTCTGTTCTCTGTTTCCACCTTTGTTACCACTCTCTCGCTCTCTCTGACTCGAGTCAGACAGCGGACGGACTGAAAGCGGATCGCTCGCAGTCCGCCGCACAGTCAGAGAGATCTCTGTGGAGTCTGTTCCTCCTGAACATGTTTGTGCCTTTATTCTGTTGCTTCTCCACTTCAGTCTTCCTTTTTGCTCTTGCTTTGCCATGTAAGCGCTGTGCCAAAAGCCACGTTAGAGACTTCAGCTTGAATATAAAGACATGGGACTATCCCTACTCTCAGGTCGAGAAGGCATATAGACGTATGACGAGCAGCTCCAGCAGCCAATAGTAATGCTTAAAACAGCTCATGGGATCGCCCTGTTGGTAGAAAGATCTCTGATTGGCTGAAGTTCAGCTCCAGCTGTATTTCTAAAGCTCATTTATAGAGCCAGGAGCAGAAGCAGAGATTCACTTTGAATTCAAATATGCAATACTATATAATAAGATGATTATGGATTTTTGACCAAATAAAACAAAAAAAAAATGACATATTGCAGCTTTAAGTAATCCCATTGACACAATTAAACAATGGTGAAGTTTTGCCCACCCCTGGTTCAAACAACATATAGAATAAAAGTGGGATAACATAAGTGGGATAACAAATAAGTAATGCTTTATCAGAAATACCTATATACTTTATCTGGTATTTTATGGAAACAAAAATTTTAATTGTTTTTGTTTTAAGAATGGTGCCAAAATAGACCTATAGGTCTAAGAGAAGCAGGGAATGCAAGTATAATGAAAGTATAAATTAGTTTTTTTTCAGTATCCTATTCCAAAAATATAATATTGTCTTTTTATCATGAGCCTACTATGATGAATAAATCATAAACTACAGTGCATTAAATATAGTCTTTGTGAATGCTCACATACATAGGGCAAAAAAACAAAAAAAAAAAAGCTTCCACCTTTGCTGACACCTTAGCCAAAGATCCAAGTTCTTTCACAGGTAAAAGCAGTGGAGTACGTCATTACATAAATGGCATTCTGGGATGACGATGGGATGGGGGGTTAAAGTTTACATTTCACCACAAAGACAAAGACAGACATGTCATCAAATCATTAAACATTTTATCCCATTAAATAAACAAAAGAGGAGAGAAAAATTGAGGAAACGGAGGAACAGAATGGCAATAAGAGGATGTGGAAGACACACCGCTCTTTTAGCAGCCTTACTATATTAATGTGGACCCTTTTAAGACCTCTATTAAAGCGTGCAAAGCTCATCTGTGGGAGCAGGAACATCATTTACGCCAACACCACTGTGTTAAGCACACAGGGAGCCTGCAGAGAGCGAGGAGGGGGGTTAATGGGGCTTGATGCACTGCGGGAGGGTGACATGACAATGGGATGGGGTGAGTGAGGAAGGGTGTGGGTGGGTGGTGCAACAGACCACAGACATGCCCGTGAGGACTCCAGGCCTGCCTCAGACCTGCTGCCCTTCAGACAAAAGATTTGGAGAACTATAGGTTTGCATTTTTATTTAAACACTATTCTTACCTGGGAGTGAACTTGTTCTAGCAGAATGTAAACAATTGGATGATTTGTTGACATGCTTCAATGTGCTAAATAATTGTACATTGTGTAAATTGTGTCACATTAACCTTCCAGGTTACAGCTTTTGGCAGACAACTCAGAATGTGTCAATGAACTTCAGTGTTCCTCCATCTGCACGTCAACACATGTAGCAAAGTGGTCAGTCCACTCAGTTGTTTGGAAAAATGACCTTATTCTGTGTGTATTTACGCAGATAGGTCTGGAAATTAAAATTGTTCTGAGACCGTAATTCATTAAAACATGTTTAAATAACTAAAAAAAATGTTGATGATTTTCAAACAATAATTAGCCCACTTTTTTCACATTTTGTTAATTTTTCTCACATTTACAAACTAAATTGATGGTAGGCTGGAGTCTGCATTCATTTGCTTTGACTTTGAGTGAACTTACAATGGAAGTGTTGGGCACGGGCTTCTGAATAGTGACAGACTGTGGATAATACCAGGAATTTTGGTCCACCATTATTGAAAAGGAGCAACACTTTGTGTCTTTCGAGATTTTAATGTTGAAGGTTCAAATTAATTCTCATTTCTCTCAAATTAATAATTTTCTTTATTGTAATGAACTATTTAAGTTATTTCAAGTAATGTTTTTGGTAAGTCTGCATTATTCACACTATGATCTTGAGCGATGATCTTTGTGAATAAAAAAATAATTACATAATTCACTTTATTAACATTTTCAGAATGAACTAAATTAATGATTGATGATTTAGTGTGTGGTTTACAGATTCACAAGGTGCGTTGTGTATGTAAGTGTCTGGTTGGATGTATTCAACCAAACTTCTTAACTATTGAAAACAGGAAACCAGAAGAAAAAAAAAAATTTAGTGAAACAATAATTTAAATATATACAGACAACAATAACCAGCAGCTTTTGCAAAGCAGGAGTTGAACTTCTTCAGTTGTGAAATATAAACCTACTGCTTTCTACTACTGTTCATTAAATGCAACTGAAATCAAATCACAACCCTCTTTTTTTTCCTATCAGATCCATTTTACATTACTTGGAACACTAGTAAATACCAGCATAGTCCGTCGCTGGCATGTTAATGTTTACATCCAATCAGCAGGATGTGGTGGAGGTCTAATTAACTCAATCAGCTGGAGGAATGCACTGCAAACGTGGGACCCACCAAGGGACCTAAACATAATTGATCATTTCAACTGAATCTCTAGCCAATTGTTCCATGAAGTCTAGTCGTAGTACCTGGATTTATTAAAGCAAAGTTCTGTTTCTGCCTCTTCGACAAACATGATGGAAAGAGTTCTTGAGTTGAAAGTGGTTTGACTCTACATTAGTGATTAAACTAAATAGCTTCTTCTATTTGGACATGTAATTTCTATTTTTGAGCATGAAATGTGGAGGTATCACACGGCTAATTGGTAAGTATCAGTATTGCCCTTTAAAGTGAGCTCTGTGTGTGTGTTTGTGTGTGTGTGTGTGTGGGGGGGGGGTCCCTGCAACCCCCCCCCCCTTCTGCCTCCATCCCTGCTCATTTTTCTCTATCTTCTTTTCCAGCATCCTCTTTTTCTTCTTCTTTATAAACTAGCTATGCTGTCTTTCCTCGCCACCCTCCCTGAATATGAAAAATCAGCAAATAAAAAGTTACATTAACCCCTCAATGACCTTTTCCACGTAATACACTGCGACCTGATGGGCCAACCAGGAAGCTTCATCGAAAAGCTGTCATTCTCTGCTATCCAAGCCGTGCCTGGGGAACATTTACTGGATAATTAATATATTAAATGCATGAAAAATAGTTACACAGGGGCCCCCTTGTCAGCTCCTCCACTGCATGAGGGAAGAGGGATACAGCCTGTGAACCATCAATATACAAGCATCCTACTTCAATGGGCCATCATAAAAACTGCTCATAATTTTATGGCTTCATTCACGGCCCCAGCTGTAAAGGAAGGCTATATGTCCTCGTAACTCACAGGAGCCTGCCGTCGCCTTTTATGATTTGGCGTTTTTTTAGCTGTGCTGCCACTGCAATTATGGAGGTGATCCCGGCCTCTGCATGAAGGACGGGCAGGGGTCAGCAGTCAATACGAGCAAGACCGAGGAAATGCACATCCATAGACAGCCTTTGGCTTCTTCACATTGGTGTTAGCATGCAGCTAACCCCACTAGTGCAGCTTGTTGCTGCCCACACCTTCATTAGGAACTGTGGCTCAGCAGGTTTGCCAATTACATGGCAGTTCTATATATACATATATATATATATATATATATATATATATATATATATAGATATATATATATATATATATATATATATATATATATATATATATATATATATATATATATCTATATATATACAATCTTGGCATTAGGATAAGCCCATGAGAACTGTTTGAGTTGAAACCAAAAATTTTCATGCACAAAAATAAAAGACTGGTTTGACATAATACACATATGCCAAAGAAAGTCAAATAAGTTCTCATTACAACCAATGTGTGCAGAAGACTGTGACATTAGGTTTTGGTGGCTTTTGCAGTTTTATCTTTTATAAGCTCTTATTCTGTGGCTTTATACTGTTTTCCATGTCTTATGTACTATTTATTTGTTTTAAGAACATTCTAGTGTTATTTTTTTTTTGCTGTAACTTGTTGCTCACCTTAACCAGGACACACTTGTAAAAGACATTGTTTATCTCAGTGGGGTTCTTATGTCTAAATTAAGGTTAATAAAATGATTAGACCTCAAACCCTTTAGTGGACGGCTCAAGCAACAGAAGACCAAAGCTGGTCAGAGATTAAACAGGAAAATATCCTCAGATTCACACACAAATATTCGGTTTTGTACTTGAAAGATTTTATTTTGTATTTTTTGTATTTTTCTATGCATGAAACATGCTGTTTTTGTTATTTGCTATTTGCAAAACAAAATGTATTTGATTGTTCTAAAATGTTCCATGGATAAAAGCAGTAAGTACATACTCCTCTGTTAATCTCACTCATCAGCTTATCAGATCTTGATGTTGGTCATACACTTGCTGCCAAAGCCAGCAGTGGATTGTCTGAACCTGCAAAATCAGGTTACAGGGGTGTGTTCATGAATCCAGAAATGTGCAAGTTTTGCTCCTCACTGAGAAGTCACTGATCTAGACAGACAAGTCAAACTTCCTCAAAAAATAACTTGTTTGAAGTCTCATGCCAATGATGGCACCTGTGCAGAGCCATATTTTGGTGATTGAAAGCGTTACAATGGTAAAAACTTTAGGAATATTCACTATGTTCATAAATGACTTACCGCTGCTGTGGAACACAGCAATGCAGGCTTTTTTGTTGTTTTTTTATGATTTTAAAATGCATTAAAAATTATTTTTATTTTATTTTTACTTGTTTTAAAGCCTTTCATGAATCACTTTGAATGCCTTGCTGCTAAAATATGCTTCATAATGTGGCCTTGCTTTGTTGGGCCAATATAAAAATGCTATTCAAAATAATCACTGCTTTAATCGCACAAACATCACTGCCTTTGTTGCAATTACTCAGAATTTTCAAATGAGAAAGACAGAGTTTAGAGTTGCCTTGAAAAGTGCTGAAACGGATATGTAGGGTTTTTTTGGTTTATTTTACCTGGCCCATACAGTTTTATGGTGACCCACTCACAATCAAAATCCTGGCGCCACTAGTGTTTGAAACTACTTGGTCATAAAAGCACTATGTGAACCAACTCTATTTACCATTTGTTCAGAATTGCCATATTTTGCCTAAAGGCTGGGATTCACTGTGCAATTTTTACAATTGTTGTACTCAGGTCCATCTCAAACTGTACGACTCAACTGCAGAGCCCGAATGTGCGCAGCTCACGATTCATGTTCTCACACTGTATGGACTGACACGATCTGACTGCTCACACTGTACGTCCATACACAACATGTCGGGGTCTTGTTTCCGGAAATGCAACGTACAAATTAGAAAAAGAAGAAGAACTCTGAAGCGTCACCATTACAACAGACGAAGAAGAAGAACCCAGAAGTGAAGAGACACTCACAAATCTCAGCAAAAAGAGCTTTAAAAAAAAAAATGGCGGTGATATGTTGGACCAGGAACTGGCTGGACAGACGTGGGCAGTACGGTCCATCAATTGTACAGCGGTCCTACGTTGTTCGTGCATGCGCAGTGTGAGAGTTTGAGGTAAGCCGTTCCATGGCACTGCTTCAACTGTAAGGTACCCTCACGAGGAGAGACTGGATTTCAAATATGTTTGATTTCCTTACGACCATACGATTGCCAATCGGGAGCTGGTCGTGAGGTGTTAATCGCTTCTCGTGACCCCATGTGTACTACACAATGCACAACATATGATTTAGCAGAGACTCGCACGATCCCAAAACTTGGCTCAAATTGGGCCAAAACGTTCATATGCAATTTTTCTCAGATCCATATCTGGAAACCTACGAGGGTCCACTTCTTTAATGTACACCAGAATCCGATTGTGTGACTTTCCAGGTAATCAGACAATGGTTACCTGCTTTAAATGGACCCCAAGAAGAAACATTTCTTAAAACATGTATAATTTCAGTGAGATGTAGCAGCTTGTATTATTATTGCTGTATTTATTTTTTACTCTGCATGATAAATGGTTGGGACATGGTAAATGTTGTTTACCTGCTCGTACGTTATTTGCCTGAAATCATGATGGTAACTATTCAGCAGTGCTCTACATAGATTAAAAAGAAATTTAGATACAATTTTGTTTTAATGCTTTTCTAAAATTAAAGTGAATGAAAAAAACAAGTGGAATTTATTTCCTAAAAACACTGACTGCCATGAAGCACATCAAATAATTCTAGAGTAATTAAACAACAGAGCTATTTGTGTGGTAAATGAACTGGAGACTGTGGGATGGCTATTATCATCCTACATCCTTGTACTGCAGAGCTCAGACCAGCAGGTGCATCAACACATGGACAAATAGTGAATTGTGTACTCTTGTGGAAAACAAACACTCTTTGTGCTTGTGGATAGAACACATATTTGCATGTGCTTATTATGTACGAAAAGACATATTCACACTCATGTCATATAAATCCTTTATAAATGCATGTTTCCTGCCATTTTTCCTAATTTGTGCATGTTATTGTTTGTCACTTCAATAATTTAAATATCAAGTAGCACACTAGCGTACAAGGGACAAAAGAGAGAGACATCATAACATCAAAGCGTTACATCAATTTATCTTACCCAGAGATACGTGATAGACAATCTCTATCAGGTCACCAGGTCATCCCAGAAATTAGATTTCTAAATTTTTTTTTTTTTTTTTTTTACTTTGGAAACAAACATATGATAAACATTTAAAAGATAACATGCAAACCAAACACAGGTACCCAAACCCACAACCTTTATGTAAGGCAGTAGGGCTTGGCTTCACTAAACAGTCTCTAAAATATGAAGACTTTATAGGAAGAGCATTTTCAAAAACAAAAACAAAACACAACTCTTTGCATTATTGTAGAAAAAAAATTATCCAAACGTACAACAGAAAGGAATATATGCTTTTATAAAGAATCACCTAAATAGTCTAAAAACTAGTGTTGTATTCAAGACCACATAATCCAAAACCAAGACTTGCCCGAGACCAGAATGCACCGAGTCAAGACCAAGACCGAGACAATAAACATTTTTTTATTTTTTATTTTAAAAAATATATGAATAAATACATTTATGACAAGGTTTGACAGTTAAATAACATTCTCTCTTTAATTTTAGTTTATTTTAAATACATTTGACGGAGAAAAAAGGTGCCTGCAAAAAATTAACTAAAATATTGAATCTACTACTGCTACTGATAAATTCACAATTATTGTACATACAGTATTTGAAAACAAGATTTTTATGTTAGCTGAATGTATAGCAAGTGTTTAAAAGTATTTCTGCCAATAAATAACATGGTGAAAATAAATAAAACAAACTCAAACCCT
The DNA here is from genome assembly GCF_900634775.1 of Gouania willdenowi. NCBI lineage: Eukaryota > Metazoa > Chordata > Actinopteri > Blenniiformes > Gobiesocidae > Gouania > Gouania willdenowi. The sequence continues at coordinate 34,173,674 of NC_041056.1, read as the reverse complement.
GGAACAGTCATGTGACAAATCAATCAACAGTTCTTGTTAAGAAAGATGATTATTATTTTGGATACAGTAGAAACAGAAACTATAAAAAATAGTTATATTGTGAACCTGTTTATATTGTAGGAACATATTATATACAAATATGTAATTGGAGTCTAAAGCCACAAAAAACATCACTTTAAAAATAAAATAGACTAATATAAGACCTCTTTACAGTTATTTGAGTCATTCTGCGCTTGCACGACTTGCGGCGATGACGCGCTGGTGACGACGTAATCCAAGATTGCGGCGGCCCGGACTACAGTCAACACTATGTAATAAAAGCCTTAAAAGACATGAATATAATGAAAAGAGTGGATGGACAGAGGCATAAACATGCAGAATTTCACACAGACACACACGGACCTCGGTAAACGGAACAGGCTTCACCGGCCGGCAGGCACTAGGACCCAGAGGCGGAGTAAAAGCGTCCCCGTGCTGCATGTACAGGCTGTAATATAACCAGTTTATCATTTTACCAGTTGTTAAAGCTACTATATTTACCAGGGAGCTAATATTTATTCATGGTGATTGTTTTCCGGAGTTTTCCTGGGATTTTTACCGGTGATTAGTTTCTATCTCCCTTCCGCTCCGTGGTCCAAACTGAAACCAGACACACACACACGTCACTTAGTTACATTAAGGAAGGTTGCAGTCATTATACTGGGTGGATTAAAGAATGAATAAAGGATTGTTTTATTCCATTCTTCTCCTTGTTAATGTTATCACATTATAAAAAAGTTTAAAAATAGCAGGAATTAATGCTGGTCTCGAACGGTCTTGAGGGAAAATCCTGAGTCTGGGTAGCCCGAGACAAGACTGAGTCAAAATGCTTCCGAGTCCGAGACGAGACAGATCTTTCAAATTTGGTCCCGAGACCAAGACCGGTCTCGACTATTACAACACTACTAAAAACGTTTTAAATCCAATTGATTTTAAAAATTTAAATCCAACTTTGTTGTTTGCAGTTCTCAGTAGATTTCATGTCATTAGAACATTGCAAAATGACAGCAATTTCAAAACCTGCTGACTTAATTGGGAATGGGTGAAAAAAAAGGCAAACAATTCTCCCACTAAAGCAGGCTAACTTATGTTTTACAAAAACCTTAGTAACACTTCCTTAATAAATCATTTTATATTTTTATATTACAGTAAAACCTAATCATCAGCTACTGATTAGCATTGTTTCAAACCTAAAAACAGGAAGGCAAAGAGATATTGTGATCCCAAAAACTTTAAAATGAGGACAAAATCATAATTTTAACAACAGTATCGAGCTATTTGTTAGAAAAACCAGTAATCAACCATCTTCTCTATTATCTTTCCATCCATCCTAATAACACATGAATGTAGTCTTTTTTTGCACCTTTTTGGATGTCTCTTTTGGATGTCACTTGTGATGAATTGGGGCAATGTCCTGGGAATATAACCATAGCACCCATCGAGAGCTGGAAATAGGGACGCGTACACCCAGTAAACCTGGACGGAAATTAGTGGGTCAAAAAATAATGAATATTGAATGTCTCATTGGGTTGGTTGGGTGGAACAGCGATCTGACCCTATCACATTGCTATGGTAAAATTGCCCATTGGGCTGTTTTCATTTTCAAATATTTCAACTCCGTAGACATCTTTAAATTTATGTTTACTATTATTTAACTTATAATTGCACTACCATGTTTAAGTATGAAATCAAAGACATTGCTCTTCCCGTAGTTTTTCTATGTCTTTAGTAAATATATAACTTGCATGTTTCAATCTAAAGATAATCCTGCTGGTTTAAAGACCTTTGGTTCATACAATACTACACTGTTTAGTGAGGCAACTCATTTAGTTGCTTAAAAGTGAGGAATTCTATCAACTTTTCTATAGTTTAAGTTTTGCTCATATCTAGGGGCAATGGACATCTTAAGCATTACCAGTCGTGTTAAACTGCATTAGTAAAATGTAATCTAATTAGGCTAATCCTAAATATTACAGCAAATTAGGTGAGATTTCCCATTTGGGATATCTAACAAGACTGGCCTGCGTGATCATCCAGTTTTCCTCCTCCTAATTCTGGGAACACATTCCTATGCTTCTCCTTCAGAGAATGAGAAGGGAAGTAAAAAACATTTTTTCTGCCAAAATGGTGAGGAAGTATTGTGAGTATACAATGGAGTATCTGTGATCCTGGGGAGCACACACTAAGCAAGCTTAATCCTGTTGACAAAGAATGGGCACAGGGAGCCATGCCAACCACCATTGAGCTTTGGGAGCACTGACATGGGAATTACTCAGTATGGTAAGGGTGGTCCTCCAGTGCACACATTGTGGCTGCCACTGCTTATGTTTGCCATTGGGTACCACGATTGAAACATGCTTAGCATTTGGCTAGTCTGTCAAAAATCCTCTCATGAAAATGCTGCGGGCTGACTTCACTCTGGCATGGGAGGCTTTGAATTCACAGCATAAGTTGTGCAATGTGTGACAAAGCATTTACAGCTGTGGTGAGGCATTTATTATAGTTCATATAGATTTGTTCTGTGATTTAAAAAAAAAAAAAAAGTTTAATTTGAACTTGAGCAAAGATTTTTCCTTAATCAGGAAACACATTTGCACAGATCAGCAGTGTTGTGCCATGACCACTAGGGTTCGGTAGGCATGTTCCAAAATCGAGACCACCAATGACAATTTCATATGTTTCTGCTGGCAAGTGTTAATTCAGTTCAAATCAATTTTATTTGCATAAAGCAATTTCCAACAAAGTCATCTCAATGGGCTTATCAAAATATAAAATTCGTAATAAGAAAGAAAAAACCCAACAAGATCCATATGAACAAATGTTTAGCCATCTAACAAAATCAACATCATAAACACCATTAAAGAAACATAAACAATTGTTTAATATAGCCTTCTACTCTCCCGACAAGATATATCTCATGACACGGCAGCACATCGTTGTTTGGTGTTGGAAACACAGAAACACAACAAGAAAAACTCAGAACAGCCTCAGTGAGGAGCATCCACGAAGCCAATCCTTCCTTTCGCTGTAGAAAATACCAACAATGTTCTGACCTTACCTTTGCTGAAGCTCTGGTAACTCAGGTGTTGGTGTCCCATCTTTTTAAAAGCTGTGATTTTTCCTCAAAAAAAAGTTTCTCTATCATCTCTAGCGCTGTCATCCTGTCTGTAGTGTTATCCCGCCCACTAGCTAGAGAACGTAGCAGCAGCGATCACGTGGTATCTATTCACTAATGTACTGTGAACTTACGTATAGCATTTAGCACAGCGCGGTTACTACAAAGGCAGCTCTCTATGCTGCCTTTGCACGTAAATTGCTGTCATCTTGGGGACCTGACTGCGCATGCGCAAACACGTAAAAACACGCATTGAGAACGGAGGCAAAAGAGCAACGTGCCTTTGGGAGGGGGCGTGGCCTCCCTCTGCCTTACAGCGGAGTGAAAAAAAAAAAAAGACTGCAGCTTTTCTTTTTCTTTTTTTATTTTTTTCTCTTGTCTGCACATGCTGTCAAAGGTCAACACTACAAGAAGTGTAATAATTATGAGACAGCAATGCATGTTTTGTTATTGCAATAAAATAAATTGATTTATTTCATTGCTTGATTGTGACCATCACCAGCCCTCCCTAAGGAAGCGTAAGAAATCTTTTATTAGAGGGAGGATATAAAAAGGGAGAGCAGTGTTACACCTAAGTGGAGAGGGAGGGGGAAGGGAAAGGGAGCAGGGAGCAGGGAGGAGAGACTCAAGGTAGGAAATAGAAAGGGTGGGGAGAATAGATTGTTTTACAGTGACGGTGAGATGTGAAGTTGACTGCAGCTATTCAAGGAAATAGCACTGTTTAGTAATTTGGGCTATGAAACGCACACTTTCAAACTTATAGGTACTGTAGGCTATTGGAAATGGAAAAATAAATCATTCATAATCATATTATAATTAAAACAAATAATCAAAATATCAATTCACCCTTGGGTAGGCACTGCCTACCTTGCCTACCCTGACGGCACGTCACTGCAGATCAGTCAGTTTCAACCCTGCAACTGATGGGTGAAATATCCAAAATATTTATATATCAATACTAAATGAACTCAATACATAATATTTGCTTTAATTTTCTATTGTTGAGAACACTCGATGTGCTGAGATTACTTCCCGACGGAGATGATGTTCTGTCCCTATACTCCCACATGCAACCCATCTGAGTTTCATTTTTTCAAGCATTGTCTTTATTTTTAACCTTTCAAGCTAAAAACAAATATGAAAATTATTTTTATTTTTTGTCATCAAAAGACTCTTTAACATAACTTATGGCAAAATGAATCTTTCAAATATATAAACAAAGAAAACGTTGTTTGTACTTTTCCTTTTACTTTTTTTACTTTTTTTTTTTAACAAGAGGTGACCTCAATGTTCATATAAAACAAAATAAAAACAAAGTGATTACTTAATGAAAAAGGCCTGCTTCAAAAATGACTTTAACCATACCATTTTTACTTGCAGACAAGTCAAAGAACTATGGGGTGCCAAGTGTAAAAATTTAATATAAAAGTTGCAGCTATCACATTTTCATTATTTATCTCACAGAAAGCATTAAATCTAAAGATTTAGATTTAATATTTAGATTTAGATTTAACATTTAGATAAAAGATTTAGCATTTAGATATGATATATAACATTTAGATTTAGATTCAATATTTAGACGTAGATTTAACATTTAGATGTAACATTTAGATTTAAAATTTAGATTTAGATGAACTATTTAGATATAGACTTAACGTATAGATATAACATATAGCATTTAGATTGAATGCATTTTTTTTACCCCTATGTATGTGGTTAAATGTTGTGTTAAATGTAGGAAAATGTGCTAAATATGAGAAAAGTGAGAAAAATAATGAAAATTTGTTAGTTCCAACTTTTATACTAAATTTTTACACTTGGCACCCCATACAGAACAGCCAACGTGCTGTCAAATTTTAAGGACTAAGGGCCTGTACTATACAAAGCTGCATAAATACATCTTGGATATCTCTCTCAAATATTCACCATCACAGAGCAGCTGTACTATAAAGCTGGTTATTAAACCACACAGAGCAACTTACGTCACCATGAGGAATAATTCTTAGAAATATAATAAGTTCAAATTCCTATTTCAGACCAAAAGCAACACTGTTGCCGCAGCAAAAGCAGGAGGTAAATAATGCTGCAGATAATTGACGACTGATAATGTATGAATTTGTGAAATTATACAATTTTAATTCATCAGAGAATAAATGGACACTGATCAGTTTCACTCTGTTACAGCACAGACATGTTTCTATTAGGCATCTGCCTAATTTAAGGTACAGTCAACCAAGCATCCTTGGTGGATATAGTAAGCAATAAGGCAGATCTGACATGCAGTTGTTTATTTGGAAAAATAAGAACTAAAATGAATTGTGATTCTCAGCTGTGAAAGACGTGGAGGAGAAATTACAAAAACAAAATGTACTGTCTTCCTCTGACGTGTCCAACATATCATGGTAAGTTAACACATTATTGTGCTGCCTAAGTAGAGTCAAAATGAAAGAGGCAGTGCTATGTTATTTATAAAAGAAAATGAGTGAGATATAGTTTTATTAGATGATACTTTATCAGAGCGATAATTATCATACATCTTAATCTTGACAGTTGTTTCTACTTTCTACTTTCAGCTCATTCAACACACTTTTGGGCACACTTTTACCACAACACAGGACTAAAATATAATATCCAATTTAGTGACTCAGTTTAACCTAACATACATGTTTTTGTGGGAGGAAAATCATAGCATTAAAGAGTTATTGTACTGTTTCTGAAGATATGTTCACTTTCTGTTAAAAAAAAAAAAAAAAGATTCCCTGTAAATGAATACTTAAGCAAAAACGTCAATTGCAGATAAAAGGATCTGAGGTCAGGAACGCTTTGCTATCAACCGTAGCTGGTTTGAATGACAGCAACTGAGTGTTTTCTTGTTTGTATTTGTCCTGGAAGAGTTGTCTTATTACAGTTTCGGTACATCTGTCATATAGAGTCAAGTAGAGTGTCTGGGGAAATGAATTCTCACCCATGGGGCAATAAAGTCTAAAGTCTAACTGCGATGTGCAGACAGCAGCTATGAGGATTAGAAAAGGGAAGCTGTCTTCTATCAACCATGCAGTGTATGGAGGCTGACACTTACGTTACTTATCGTCAAACATCTTTAATGTTGCTGTCAGGATCAGCACAGCAAACCAGTAACAGTGCTCCACCCTACTGGAGACCAGTGTCCATTTTATCCACTAATCCCTGTCATTATAGTTTTTAAAAGGAAGTAAATCTACTCAAACACATGATGAATAAACTTCAACAACATTTAAAATCCCTCAAAGACTAAATTCATTCAGAAGAAATTCACTTTTTGGAGGTGGGTCATGTTATCATAATAGACTATATTAAATACATTACTGCGAGGAATAATAGACATAGACAATAGGCACCCATTTGATCTTCTTTCCCAGTTATTGAAAGCTGCCATTCATCACAATGCTCAGCTTTACATGCTTTGTTTTCAGTTGACTAAATCTTTCATACTTTGTTCATTCACATTTTTTGTGAATAATAACTAAACTCAAAACTGATGTCAAATCAACATGAACACAATTGTAATCATAGTATTCAAACAGTGACCTGATGAAAAAAAATATCTGAACTACAATCTGTAGCTAATGCTGTGGGTGACCATTACTATTGCGTCATTTACCTCCGAAAAGAGTGACTGAGCACCATACTTTAAACACACGGTTTGTTTGCTTGTTTCAGAAAAATTATATTGATTTCATTTTCATCTTAAATGGACAAATCCTGTGGTCAGCAGCTTATGTGAGTGTTTGAAACAGCTGACTCAGCTGATAGTTAACAGTTTACTTCCATGCGGAGCAGCGTGAGCGGTCACAATCAGTTCCATTTTTAGTAGCCGTTAGAAGTGTGATGATATCTCGATACGGTGATATATCGCAATATTTTTTCGCACAATCGATAATCGATATGCTCGCTCTAAGTATCGAATTTTTTTTAATTAACAAGCGACATATTCATTCTCTCATTTCAGATTAGCAGTAACTAACTAACTAACTGAGACTTTCTAAACTCTAAAGCTTCAGCCCAGCAGTGGATGTGTAGAAATAAAAAACAGGTGACTTTTGGCTCCTAACCAGAATCAAGCCAATGGATCTTGCAAGTAGATTATCTACAGACCATTGATTGAATTTATTTTTGTGTCATGCACACAATGTGCCCAACCCTCAGGCACATTGGTAAAATTATGTTGCAGTGGTTTACATTAACGTTTCTTAACATCACAAAGTTGCTGGCTCCTGGCACAGTTCAATCTTAAATAACGTGTTCTCTCTTTATTCCAAGACTTTTGAAATCAAATCTGATACAACAAAGGTTCCTGTTTTTAAACGCACCTCAAGGTTTTCATAATCATCTAACCAAAATAAAAATAAAATATCAACTTAAATTGAAGACATGTTTTTGAAAATAACATCTCTTATGTTATCATAGAATGAACAGTAAAATAAAAAGTGAATCTCATTTTTAATTAGATCAAGATCACAAAGCAGATATGGTAGTGCACGTCCTGAGTGGGCTGCTTAGATAGTCAGACTCATCACCAGTAAACATCTCCCTTTTTCCCTCTTCAATGTCTGCATTTAAGCTGGTTAATCAGCTTCACATGAGGAAACGGAGCCAACACAGGCCAAAGTCTTTCTCTGTGGTCACGACTAAAGTGTCCTCACTTGCCCTATGGTGAAAGCAACAGGATGGAAGGGACTCCTCAGGGGGGCTGTAAGCAGAGATCATTTCCACCCCTACATTAATCCCCCTCCATCCTTCTTTATGAGCTGTGTCGTGATGGGCCAGCAGAGTGCCAGCAAAAGGTCAGCTGTGCCACTCGGGTACCCTTATGGAAAGCCAACTGAATGGGTAGTCAGTGATGCACACACACACACACACACACACACACACACACACACACACACACACACACACACACACACACACACACACACACACACACACACACACACACACACTGTCCAAACTTTAATCAGTGGTCAGTTGCTCCAGCTGCTTTCTCACAGTGTCTACTTGTGTATGGACAGGTGTGAGCAATTTGGCCAAACAGGCCTCTTAAACAAAGCTTACATTATCATTACATTTGAGCGTAAAAACGTTACAGATTGTACATACAAAATCTTCAATAATTGTTTTTGGATAAAATGTTTAAATTAAGTTTAAAAAAGAAAGTTGCATTTAAACCCTGAAAGTAAATGAAGTTCTTTCATCTGTTTTGAGTGAAATTTTATAAATGTATCCTGAGCTCAGTTCTTCTACTGAGGCACAAATCCACTGAATGCTGTTTTGTCGCATGTCTCGGCACCAAAGAAAAGCAGAACACAGACCATATAGTTTCATACCCTGAGCAAGAATCCTCCCCATCCCCTCCCCATTCCTACCCCACCTGTATCATGGCCTGTAGACATTGTAAAAAACACAAGTTATTATCAATCCAAGCTTCAAATGATTTCAAAATCTTAAAGAAACTGTTTTTATTTGACGTATAGCTACAATAATGTAAATTTATAAACATTACATACCACAACAAAACATTAAATACAATTATAAAAGGTTGCCATGATACAAATAAACAGTCAACTATAAATAAACATTTTTGAACATTTTCGAAACAAACAAACTAGACATATTAAGCAAAAGTGCTATCTAAATCTTAACCAAGCCTTAATCCAAGTTTTCCTCATAAGAAATATGCAGTGACGTTTCTCCTGTTCATTTATTTCTTTGTCTTTCTGAACTGGGCAACTGATGCTCTTTTCTGTCGCTTTGAATATTTTTATATATATTTACATTTTTCATTCATGATGCACCCTTTGTTTACGCCCGTGGTAGCTGTCCACATTGCCCATATCTAAAACCGGCCCTGCCTGTACGACATCATGAAAGGGGACGGGGTGCATTTTTAACATTTTATAACAGCAGTTATTTTAAGTAAGATACAGCGAGGAATTGACCATATTACTGTTTGCCGTCAACTATTTTTTTTAAATCTTTATTAATATTATTACTTTTGTGGTAAATGAAAAAAGTTGTTTTTGTTTCCTAGTCTTAACCCAATCCAAGGTATTGATCTCCTGACACTCAGCAATAATTATTGTGGAAGTAAGTAGTAAACAGTAGTAAAATCATTACTGTAGGCTATTACACAATGAACAACACTTTTACACATTGTGCATAAATGCTATACAACATTCAACGATAGTAACTAAGAAAGTGATGCTTGTGATTTTACCAAGCAGTGCCTGTATTAGGTTGTACCCCATGTTTGTGTGTTCATTGGTGTATGCGCGTGTTTGTATTTCTGTTTGCATTTTAGCTTTCGTGCGCACGTGTGTGTGCATGTGTGTGTGTTTGGGGGGGTGGGGGGGCAGCCCCCAGGCTGAGCAGCTGTGAGCAGATGTCAGCGTAAGTGAGCGAGGGACTTTGGAGGGAGAGAGAAACGTGGCTGGGCCAACCCTCTAATTTACGCATGAGTGGCGCTGCATCACCGATATTTACATTTAAATTGATGTTTCAGATACTTAATTAAAGACGAGGACTGGGCTCTTCTGGTCGGTGCTGGCCTCTTCCTCATCTTCCTCCTCCTCGGCAGAATGCACAGACTGTTCACTGGAACCTGCAGCGCTTCCCTAAGCCCTGTCAACAATATTTCACTAGGCGGCCAGCCTGTGACAGTGCACCCAGTTTCTGCCTCTGTAGGGTTTTTTTTTTAGAAGGGGGGTTTATATTATTGAATACACAATGCCCCCTGGTGGTTTAAGACAACAGCCTTGCTTGATGAAACCTGAAACCTCAGCACAGGAGGCGATGATGCACGTGATGTACATTATGATGCAACAGTTAATTTAAAACAAGTATGTGTAATGTACATGTGTATAGAGAGAAGGGTTCACACAAGAAAACTAAATGGTCAATACTTTATAGAGTAACAAAAAATGGTTAAAACTGACAATAGTTATGCAACTAGAGTAAGAAGAATAAATACTCAAACAGAACTTTCAAAACACTTCTCTTCCTTGTTCCTCACAACTAGTGATATTAGTTGGAATAAATAAAAACAATTTTGTAATCTCTATAATTGTTAGCTAAACAGGTGTCATTTCTAACACCTGTTTAGCTGAGACAGGTGTTAGAAATGACTCTGCTTTCAACACAACACTGTTGGTGATGGCTAAAGAGTTCCTCTGCTTTGTATTAACAAGGTCTCCTTTGAGGCCAAAGTCTTAATGCAGTGGCACTCCAGCCTTGATGAACCAAAGTCCCAGCATGCTTGGCTGTCCTCAGTGGAGCCTTCAGATGGGCTGCCTGACTGCCCACAGGCCAGCTCCTCTCCACCACTTGCTCCCAAACAGCCTTTCAATAGCTTTTAAAAGAGGGTTATTAACATCACTTGCTAATTATGTTAAGGACCTAATTAGGAAATAAGAAAAAAGGCCCTTTTTTGTCTAATTAGGTTTTCTTTCCAAGTACACTGATAACCAAGGGAATGTTGAGATCTCTGTAGAAATGAGAGTGCAATGAGCCAGCGAGAGGATGCTTCAGAAAAGAGTTAACCCTTTCATCAGTGCCCTGACTCTATTAACAGGCCACTGGTGGAGTGCAATTACCACCTAAATCGTTTATTTGGGACGTGTTTATCTGGATTGGGAGTCTGCATCATTTAGCGCATTATAAACTCAATAGTAGCTTCATTAGCGATTACAGTCAGTGGGTGGTATTACCTGCCTGATAGGAGACCACAGCCTGATGATATCAGCTCCCGCCACTGAATTACAAGGCAGAAACCTCATTTTTCAGCCTTGCTCAATCCTTGCTGTTTCCTTCACTCAAGCACAATCAGGCCCATGCTCTGCCAACGGTACTTTGTTTAGCCTTCAGCTCTAATACGGGAATGGAACAAGACATGCAATGGCTTAATTGTGAAGCACAAGCAGAGCCAAGAGCAGTTATACGTGAAACCTCTTCTAAAAGAGGTCTCGAAACAGACTTTTGCAAGAAACCCTTGTCAACTGAAACAAATAATGAAAACGAATGCTTTAGCAGAGCAACGTCTCCTGTTGACTTTCAACAGGAATGAGAAATTACTGTCTCACAGCAGCACCTGGATTTTTACTCACGCCTCTGACTTTTAGTGAGAGATAACTAGAGACTAGCAGAGCTAACCTTAGCTGACACACACTAGCTATTGTTTATTAGTGTACATGTGTCTTCCTAATGCTCCAGCTCATCATTTCCACTGACACTGTGTCTCTGGTGGACTCAATGCTGCCTTTTTTTAATTTGCTGTCCAACTATTTAGCTTACTGTAGAAAACATCATATATTAGCCAAATCGGTCTAATATATCAATTGATTTAATTTACATGTCCAAAATAAAGTTTTCCAACAGGATGTGACATTATTATACATAATAATTCACTCCTGCAGTTCATCTTTTCCACAGCAAAGATTCCTGCCCCTAATTTAACTCAGACAGCTAATATTACTTAATTCACTCCCATAATTGTTTTTTTTTTTTTTTTCTATCTAAAGTTTTATTGTTATATGGTAAATTTGGAAAAAGTTGAAATATTCTAAGCTGTTAGATTGTTGCCTGTTGCTGCTGCTAATAAGTGTTGGAAAAATGTTATTTGTTCTGAATTGGTGTGTAGCAATAAAAACACTGTTAGACATTCCCTCGCATGAAGAAAAATCAGCTGCCAGCGTTTCAGGCGATGTCTACTTTGAATGTTAGAGCTTTGTTTAAACAGCATGAAATTAACATATGTATTGCTGCTTCTCTGATGGCACTCTTTAATTTCCATCTTCCAGGATTCAATCTGGAGCAAGGCAGAGTCTTCTGAAACAATATGTTTATGACTTTGAAATAAGAGCACAAACCTTCAATCGCAGCGCTGCAATTTGACCAGAATTCTCCCGAGATGCAGAGCATTAGAATTATTTGAATAATGTTTTGCAGATGGATTTTTTCATTCCCTACTTGGAAATGACAGGCAGATAGACACTTATGTCCATACTTTGCCTGTCTGTTTGGAATGGAGATTGAGCACTGGGGCAGGCTCAGTGATCAGCTATCAGTTTAAACACAGAGTCCAGCTCCATCTATTTAGAAAGCTGGTATTTTGCCCCACTCCATCCACTGGGACTGGATCCAGCAAATGTCAACATACGCAGGTCTAAGTTGGAGTAACCTCCCCTTTCTCCGCTGCGCTCGCCCCTCCATTCAGCCTGCTGTCGTTACACCCCAGGAGAGTGAGGCTGTAATAACAGACGGGCTGAGGAGGAGTGTCCGGGTAGCGCAGGTTCTCCGCTCTAATGGCGGGGCTGTCTGTTGTCTCGGACCCGCTGGCTCAGGGGTTCATTGAGATTCCATTAGAGGCCATGGTGAGCAGTTTCCACACACAACCACTCTTTGGTTTGCCAGACACTCACACGGGGATCACTGTAAATTGGCTCTGTCATAGCAGACCATTTTTGAGATGTGAAGTAAATTAAACATGTAATCACAGAGGATACACTGCCGTTGGCTCCCTGTACTTGATCGCCCAGCAGCCACACGGCCCTCACTGTCTCACTTTTGGTCCTAGTTGCCTTTGTATCTTTACTTTTATCTCCTCATTGTTAAATGACACCATAAATCTGCTCTTGTACCAAACAGAGAAGATCATGTGCTGACCTTTAATGGTGTTAGCCCCTAGCTACTAATCTCATGTTGCTCTATTTGGCCAGGTTAACGCAGGTATTATTGCACCACTTGTAATAGAGTGTGAGAAGGACAGCGGAGCTACTCTCACTAAGTTAATTAAACTCTTTCTCAACCAATGCATGTCACATGCTGTTGAGAGATAGACCATGAGTATATTACGTTAAGAAATGCATCAGTCATAGGCAGTGTTGGGAACGTGACTTTAAAAAAGTAATTAGTTATAGTTACTCATGACTTGATCCAAAAAGTAACTGAGTTAGTAACTAAATTACTATATAATAAAAGTAACTCATTACCAAGGAAAGTAACTATTTGTGTTATGGTTAAAAAAAAAAAAAAACTGCTATGTCAAAGAATTCAGATGTTTTAGATGCGTGTGTCGTGAGGTGCTTCATTAATTTTGAGTTGCTTTCAATGGATGTCCACAAAGTCTTCACTCCTGGATATAATGAACACTTCACATGCACGTTCTTGACTTTGATCACAATTCATTTAAAGTAGTGTTTATATCGTCACCTTAAAAATGCCAACTTTTCATCAGACTGCTAAACACTCACCATCTCTGCTGCTTCATCAAATCTGTAGTGTGTGTGTGACGTGTGTGCTTGAACATGTGTAAAAACACTGGCTCTGATTGGCTACCATGAACCATGAGGGCGCCTTAGCCAATCATAATGGCTCACCTTGTTTTAACCCACCTCCTCACTACAGCTGCGTATGAAGCCAGGTATGCTTTCGGATAACAGTTTTTTCAATCAATGCATGTAATGCACCATATTTAAGGTTCAGTAACATTAATGGCGTTGTAACGGCATAAAAAGTAATTAGTTACATTACCTCCTTACTGAAAAAAAAAAGTGCCGTTACCTAACCCCGTTATTCCAAACACTGGTCATAGGACACTTGTTGGTCCAACCCAGAGGTAAGGTAAGGTAAGGTGAACACTTGTTTTTACAGAAAAACAGCCCTTACATTCCACAAAAACACTGTCTCATCTTCACTCAAAGCAACCACCCGGTGCGACAGCAGCGGCCAACCAGACACAAAGCACCGCAAATGAATGTTTTTAAGAGTTAATGTAGCTAATTCTAACATAGCGCTAAACACATTACCAGGTTTCTGTTAGTTATTGATCTACTGTGGATGGGAAGCAAGGTAATCATGCTCTAAAACTGTCCATTTGAATGGCTTCATCTCCTTTACCCTGTCATTTTTTTTGTAAAACAGGGCATATTTAACTCTTGCAGGTGGTCGACAGCATTCTTTTGAAAAGATAGAAAACTTTCTGGGTTTAATGGTTGTATTTGGCAGGATTATGTTGCCCCCCTTGCAAACACATATATCAATCATTTGTTATATAATTTTAACCTAAACTGATAAGGTACAGGTTCAGTAAAGTCCGAAGAGTAACTAATGTGTCGAGAGACACTAAACACACTCACTTAACGAGCTAAACTGTTGCTAAAACTCGTGACTTTCTTACCACCACAAGAAAGGTGGATCTGACACCTTTAGGTCTGGTCTAATAATAGAATTCTATTAGGCTTGTCCTGTTCCCTTCGTTCATGCTGCCACCATCTTTTTGACAGCTTCACACCAAAGCTCTCCTTCCTAAACCTGCTGTGAAGTCAGCCAGAACGCATTTCTATCTGCCTCGTGGAGCCATACTTCACAGAAAACAAAGCCCATTCCCCCTAGGGGTGCGGGGTGGTAGTTGTAGCAGGCAGGGCGCTGGGTGTTTACTCTTTGCCGAGCCGACCCCGGCCTCAGGGAGACAAGATGAATTTGACAGCTAATGTAAAAATAACAGACAATCATAAATCAAGGAAGTAGGCGTCGCGAGTCGATGATGAGAGTTAATCAATACAGCCTGACTTTGCCATTGTGCAAAATGGCATGCCATTTATTACAGGGGGGACTTGGAGGAGAAACATTATTCATATTAGAGTATGCACATGCTGCTAGGAGGGAGGCAGCCAGGGTGTTGCTTCGTCATTACACTGCTGTAGCAAAAAGCCACACTTAGAGGAAGAGTTGACCCAAAAATGAGAAGTCATCCAGCGTTTATTCAACCTCATTAAACTTAAAACATGACTGCTCATTAAATGTTGACCCTGCCTTAGGCCAGCCTTTCAGCAACTAAAGTGAACATTTCAGAGTAGGCTATATGACCAGCAAACACCACTTTATGTTGATATGTCCATGCATGTGCTCCAGTGATATGCAGTGGGGTTTGTGGCTGGTGAGACACATTTACAAATATATGAATCAATTTATAGAGTAGCTTAAATTCACTATTCAATTGGCAGGTTGCAACATTGTGTTTTATATCTCATATCAACATTAACGTTATTGCGCACACACATACACACACAAACACACATACATAGCCATGTTTTCTTAGATTGCCATTGCAGTTCCACAATTCATACTCAGTAAAAATAACGGTGTATTCATGGTCTTACCTTTACCTGTAAATTAAGTCCATTTGCCTATCCTTCTGAACAAAAATCTCTTTGTTGTAAAAGTCCTCCTTGTGTCTCCTTGCAATTACAAGAAAAATTGAAAAACAAACAAACTTGGACTTCTTCTTCTTCTTCTTCTTCTTCTTCTTCTTCTTCTTCTTCTTCTTCTTCTTCTTCTTCTTCTTCTTCTTCTTCTTCTTCTTCTTCTTCTTCTTCTTTCTTCTCTCTTCTTCTTCTTCTTCTTCTTCTTCTTCTTCTTCTTCTTCTTCTTCTTCTTCTTCCTTTCTTCTTCTTCTTCTTCTTTCTTCTTCTTCTTCTTCTTCTTCTTCTTCTTCTTCTTCTTCATAAACTCTTAGCGTTATTAGCCTCATGCTTTGTGACTCACCTCATGCTTTATATATATATATATATATGAAACGATTCACTCAACTCCCGATACGATTCGATTCACGATACTGGGTTCGCGATACGATTCTCTCACGATTTATTTTACAAAATGGGACTGTAGACAAATGATGATTGAAAAATATTCCTTTAAAAAACTAGAAAATACTGTATTATTTTTCCTTGTCAAAAGAATCCTTTGATAAACTTTTCAAAACAATGAAATTTAACGAGAAATAAATCTTGAATGAAATAAATAAAGGAATAATACAAATGAAGAAGAAGCCTATTAATTTAAATTCTGGTTCTGTAGTAAACAATGCAAAACTGCATAATAGTTCTTTTTCTTTTTAAAAGTGCAACTGTAAATGTATTTTGTGCCTTAACAATTGGACTTAAAAAACTGGTAACCCTGTGGTCAGTTGGCATGCAGATATCTTGCAGTGAAGAAGAGATGTTATGCGCTAGCAGACAGAGCTAATAGAAAAACGTGACTTTTACAGATATTCACGTAATATTACAAATATTCTTTCAGGGCTAAAGGGATAAGGAATCATTTATCAACATGTTTAAGAGTAGAAGGTGGCCAGAAAGAAAGTAGTA
Source organism: Gouania willdenowi (assembly GCF_900634775.1). Lineage (NCBI taxonomy): Eukaryota > Metazoa > Chordata > Actinopteri > Blenniiformes > Gobiesocidae > Gouania > Gouania willdenowi. The sequence goes on along the minus strand of NC_041056.1, from coordinate 34,157,342 downwards.
GCAGATTCCGCCCGCCGCGTACACTGCTGGACAAGAGAAGGGATAAATATATAGCGCCCCCTGCGTTTAAAAAGTATACTGCCGATTCAATTTTCAAAGTATCAATGTCAATCGTGATACCTATGAATCGATTTTTAACTGCCTTACGATTAATCGTTACATCCCTAATATATATGGACAGTGATGACGCATAATAGAAGGTTTTTATTGTCATCATACACAATATACAACAAATACTAAAGGACAACTCTGGTGGGTATGAGTACAGGTATAAAGGAAAGAAAGAAAGAAAGAAAGAAAGAAAGAAAGAAAGAAAGAAAGAAAGAAAGAAAGAAAAATAATATATAATAAAATAAAAACACAATAAGCTAGTAAAAATATGAAATAAAAGTAATAATAATAAAAGTGTCTAAAACATGACATTGGTGACAAACAGTTAGAAAGCAAAAGGCATAGCTCAACCCAGGGTGTGAGGGATTGTGCAACCTGTGGTGAGGCTCAGCTTGTTGCTGCCTCACCTCGTCCTCGCCTCTCACAGAGAAAATATTGCAAATTGCAAAATGTTTATTGCACAGTTCGGTAGAAAAATATTTATATTTATTTGATCATTAATTGTTTTTTTAACTATTGATAATGGCTCTGCCTCACCTGACTGCATATCACTGATGTGCTCGCATCCTGGAAGAGTTCATGTTTCCAAACATAAAAACATTTGGTCTCTACTGGTTAAAAGGTCGGTGCATTTCCAAATGCTTCTCAACAGTGCAGACGTTTTAGGAGAACGAACCATGTACAAGCAATGCTTGTCTTGTATTCTAGAAGTGACAGCCCAAGAAAAGTGTGACAAACTGTGTCTTCCTTTTGCTATGTGGAGCTTTAATAGAAGCAAATGGACCAAGTTTAACATACTTCTGCTGGATTTTACTTTACTTTCTGTTTAATTAAACTTTCACCATTGCACATCAATTACATCACAGACAAAATGTTTGATACCACCAGTAATCTCAACCTCTGTGAAAATAAACCATTGGGGAGGCAGAACAAATGCTTGCCTGCTTTTCTGTTTTTCAAGTGTGGTATAATGTCAATGTAAATATACACCAAATACAGTTTTTATTCTATGGAATGGAAAACATGTGTCAACAAAGATGATACACAGTGAGATCTATACAGGATGCTGTTGAAGGAGGCTCAGCCAATAGCTGCCTTCTCTCTGCATCTGAAGCCTTTGAACAGGAATACACTAAACAAATAAGCAAATCTAATTACTAAAATGATGAATACAAAAACTGTTTGTTGCACATTTATTAAACACCATGCTTTCTTCAATTCATGTTTTTTTTTTAATATGATAAGAAGGCAGTTGATGCTCATCTGACCTTGCCTCTCTATCTGCACATCTGGTGTAAGTTCTCACAGACAATAGTCTCAAAGTGCTTCACAGTAGTAAAATAAATCAAATTGATCAAGTAAATAGTATAAAGTAACAAAACACAACATTAGGTGTACACATATTAAAGCCAGTGAGAAAGATTTGAGTTTTTTTCCTTTGGAATTTCTTTCGTCAGTAATGTTTTTTTTTTTTTTTATTTGGAGGGAAACATTTATTTGTTTTTGTTTTATACAAACATACCATACATCCAGTGGTTCCTCAGAGGGATTGACAACAGAGCCAGAAGTATGTTAAATATTATTTTATTTTGATGTATAATGACACCCATAGTGACTAAAAGTGTAAAATCTAATGAACTTTTTAGATGAGTTCAACACGTCGGGGTTACTGTCTCAATACTGTATGTACATATAAGCAATTTACAAGCATAATGAACAGTGACGTGCAGTCAGGTTAGGCAAGGTAGGCAGTGCCTATCCAAGGGTGAATTGATATTGTGATTATTTGTTTTAATTATAATATAATTATAAATTGTTTATTTTTCCATTCCGACCAGCCTACAGTACCTATAAGTTTGAAAGTGTCAGCATTTTGTGCTTTTCATAGCCCAAATGACTAAACATTTCCTGGTACGGCAGAGACGCTGCACAGTCTCACTCGGGTGTAAGGTAGGAGGAGGCCACACTCTCTCCCAAAAGCGCATTGCTGCTCTGCCTCTGTTTCCATAGCGTGTTTTTATGTGTTTGCGCATGCGCAGTCAGTTCCCCAAGATGAAAACCATTTACGTAAAAAGGCAGCTCTCTACGCTGCCTTTGGTCATAACCGCGCTATGCTAAATGCTATACGTACGTTCACAGTGCATTAGTGAATGATACAGGTGGCTACAGCTGCTGCTACGTTCTCTAGCTAGTGGGCAGGATAACGCTACAGGAAAGATGACAGTGCGAGAGACAATAAAGAAACTTTCTTTTGAGGAAAAACAACAGCTTTTAAAAGATGGGAGACCAACACCTGAGCTACCAGACCTTAAGCAAAGGTAAGGTCAGAAAATTGTTCGTATTTTCCACAGTGAAAGGAAGGATTGGCTTTGTGGATGCTCCTCACTGAGGCTTTTCCGAGTTGTTGTTGTTGTTGTCATTTTCTCCATGTTTCTGTGTTCCCAACACAAACAACGGATGCGCTGCCGTGTCATGAGATTTATCTTGTTGGGAGAGTATGGAGGCTATATTAAATCATTGTTTATATTTCTTTAATGGTGTTTATGATCTTGATTTTGTTAGATGGCTAAATGCTTGTTCATGTGGATCTTGTTGGGTTTCTTTCTTATTAAGAATTTTAAATTTTGATAAGCGCATTGAGATGACTGTTGTAAATTGCGCTGTACAAATAAAGTTGAACTGAACTGAATTGAATTAACACTTGCCAGTAGAAACATATGGAATGATGCAATAGAATATGCAGAATGATGCAAAATGTTGTGCAGCTGTAGAAGGGGTTGTTATAATATATCATTCAAAGATCAAATCCAAACTTTTTGATGAATATGCAAGGTGGAATAAAATGTTTTTTTTTTCTATATTTGTATTACAAGTTTTTGATTTTGTCGAACATAAAGTATCTAAACTTTATTTATTTGGGGGATTATGCAGCATTGCACTCTTCAAGTTTGAAGGCAGGTGTGTAGGTAGGTAGAGAGATTACAGACAGCTCTCTGCACACAGGCTGATTTGAGTGGCTGTGCCTTGACTCCTCTGGGGAAATCGGGCCTTAGGCGAGGGCTTTCTGATATACTCTAGGCTATGGTATGTCTCACTGATGAGCTCCTGGCAGCCCTGGCCCCATGTGGGGATAGGCTCTGACCAATGTTCCTTTCCACTCAAAAGGACAGAAGTGATGTGCAGGGATACAGCCACTGGCACCCCCTCAGCTCCCCTTAGCAAACCCCCCTCCACCTTAATTTAAGCCTCTCTGTATCTCGCCTGTGTCTCCTGCTCTGCGATTGGTTCTTCTTTATATCAGAGCCTCTCTGTCTGTCACCACCTTTTTCCGCCTCGCTCATATCAGGACCTCTTTCCCCATCTTCGCCTCTTCTCGCCTCTGCCTCTCATCTCTGTCTGCTGTTGTTTCCTGGAGCTGCAGTCATTTTTCCACATCTGAGACTCATTCCTGCATCTACTGGAATGTATGGCTTTATTTGTATAGCGCCAGTATTTTATTGGATTTCCATTTCTTTAGAACAGAAGCACCACACTCCAAATTTATCAAGGGCCAATTTAATTCAAAATTCATGAAGGGGCATCCATAAATGTGCCTGTTCCAATGTGCTTGGTGTGTTCTCAGGGTTGGGTGTATAGACACAGGAGACTATTAGTAATTCCACTCCTATTATTCTCTCCGATTACAAACTACTGAAGAGAAGAGGTTGTATTTTAAGTCACAATATTAGACCAATATCTAGACTATCTTTAAACTGTATTTCATTTATGTAAACTGCTAGTTCTGGGGACATTTATTGTACAATATACTGTACATTCCTGCCTAGTTCTTTGACGAGTTTAGGTAATCCATTGTTGTGTAATTGACCTGCGAAGATTATAATGGAGATTTCATTCTCTCACAGCAACTTTTTTGAATATCATCTATTTAAATCTTAATTTTGTTGAATTGAGGCTATGAATCTTTAATTTTAAATTGGAAAGGTGAAAGTTCTCATTGTGGCAACTTTCTATGTAGACTTTGATCAAACAAAGCTCAATTCCTCTTATCAAATTATAGTGTCTGTTAAATGAAGCTAACTTATATAACTGCACATATCAAACCAACTCTAACTCACTTGTGTGGAGTGGGAGCAGCTCAATATTTAAACTCTCTGGCCGTGCCACCCTTTGATGCACCTTCATTAATGCACTGACAAAATGCATGGCCATTTTAAAGGAGTGAAAGAGAATTCCACTCTTACTTTAACACTTTACCTCTAAAAAAGTGATTTTTTACATCTTGTGGGTGACCCACTGCTGTTTGGGATCATTGCCCTGCTGTGTAATCCGAGTGCTCTTGAGCCTGAGGTCACAAATTGATGAGCTGATGTTTTCCTTCAGGATTTTCTGCTAGAGCTGGACCACCTGAAAATCCCAGCAACTCAAGTGCTTTGCACAATACTTTCTTAAATGGATATGTTTCATTATGTTTTATGTCGGTGTTAGCAGGCTTTACATTTTTCAATAATTTCCCATTTCTTCAATTTTTTAAACAATGAAAAAATCAATGGGTTGAGAAGATTTTTGGTAATTATAAAACAAATCCATGTTTCTTTGGTCTAGTGTAGGGGTCTGCAATCTTTTCTCTACAAGGAACCATTTTGCCTCATTTCACCTGGATTAAAGTCCTCCTGGAGCTAAAAAAAAATACCTTCTTAACGAAGACAATACAGTGTATTAAATTCTATACTGTTAAAATTATATAGAATAATGATTGATTTAATTTGATTTGTAATGATCATGTAAATGGCAACTTAAAAATTTAAAATAAAATAAAATGAATTGACATCAAGAAATAAAACAGTATTTTTCATCTTCAAATTCTTACACATCTCCACATCGTTACACATTAGGCTCCAGAGCCGCAGGTTGCAGACCAGGTTGGTGTAGTGGATGATGTTTTTCATGGTTAATGTTATAGAAACGGTTTCTTCAGTGTTTTGTCTTCTTAAAAACATTGTGAGTGAAATAAATGCATCAATACATCAACTATTCTTTGACAAAAGCAACTTGATTAATCACATTTCAAAGGAACTGACAATCTAGACAATATGTGACCAGGTTCAACCATTATTTGCAATGAATAACATCCAATTTTAGATTTGCATGGTTTGTTAAAATTTTCCAGCATCAACGGTTTCTAATTTTCTGATAGGCTCCTCATGAGGTCTGGAGGCATCTTTATGGAGATTTTTCATGGAATATTTTCATAAAAGCTCTCATGATATGTCAGCAAAGACTAGCATACATTTAGCTAACTATTGTTGGATAGGAACCTGGCCCTATGCTTTGCAGTCATGTTGAAAAAGCCAAACAGTGACTTTGCTTCCACAAAGTTGGGAGCAAGACACATTTGCAATATTGAAAACAGATTGAGTTTCCCTGGAATTAAGAATCCAAGCTTATTCCCTGAAAAGCCTTCTCACACAACCCAGTCTCACAGCAAAATGTGTAAGAGCAATATTTGTACACAAGCAATATTGTAAGCATTTTACATATGATGCACAGAGAACGTAAGATGATTACGGTTTGTTCCGCCTAGTATTTTCAACGGGTTGACGTAAGGTCATGTGACTGCTGACTCACAGCCTGCCTCCCCATGAAAAACATGGCTTGTATATTTTAGTGGCAAATTGTTTTATTTCAAGATGGATTGTGGCTTCAGAATTGTTTTGATAACATTTCTAGTGACAAACCTACCCCTAACTTTCATGCTATGGAATCAGTTTATGTCAACAATCTGTAGTTTTTTTGTTATGATGGACATTTATTCATTTTTGTGGTTGCTTTGACAACCTATCGACGCCAAAAAACATTAAACCAAAAGCAGATTAATGTCCATTCATAGACCGAGTGGATGTTGTAATTATCTATTACATAGTATCCTTTCGGTTTATTTGTTTGTTTCGGCTTAGAACGTACCGGAAGTGACGAACAATACTTTATAATAATAATAATTATTATTATAAAGTATTATAATAATAATAATTATTATAATTATTATTATTATTATTATTATTATTATTATTATTATTATTATTATTATTATTATTATTATTATTAATAATTCATTCACATTTGAATATATTTCCACATCTCGAGGCTTAAGTGTAATTTAAAACGGTTTAAAACATTGTAATGATGGAACAATGTTTCTTTAAAAAAAAAACGTGCCGTGCCTTCACTTAAAGGGGACATATCATGCTAAATCCACTTTTTTAGCCCTTGAATGCATTTTGATGTATATTTAGATTGTTTAGAAGCACAGAAAAGTTCAAATTAATCTCTTCAGGTGCTCTGTTGATGTCTTTATATTCTGTTTTGATCATATTTTTCAATCTGTTTCGATTTTTCAATTCTCTATTACGTTTTTTGAACAATAACGTCAGCGGAACTGCCAAATTAGGACATCGACTCCAGGCCCAACACTTCGAGCAATCCGCCATTTTTATTTCTCGCTTTTATTTTGAAGTCCAAGCTCCAGGATGCAGAAGTTACGAGAGGATAAGTCAAAATGTTGGGTTGTTGGATGTAGTAACCCACACGCTTCATTACAACGTCTCCCAGCATCAGAACCTTTTCGAAGTGCCTGGTTGAGTTTTATTTTTCACGTTAAATGTACCCACATCTGTGGGTAAGGTCATTTTTGTGTGCGCGAAGCACTTCAAGGATGACTGCTTCTGCAACCTCCACCAGTATAAAGAAGGATTTGCCGAAAGACTTTGTCTGATTGAGGGTTCAATTCCTTCTATCTTTGGAGACGACGAACAGAGCACTTCGGTAAGCTGTAAATAACGTTAAAAAGTGTGATGATAAGACGTCCCTGTCATTGTTTTGTTAGCAATAGCAGTTGCACCGTCTTCATATGTTAGCGCTGTGTGCTCGTTTTAGATCCTTGATGATATGGCCTACGTGATTTAATTTAAGTCTAAAGTTTTCATTAGTCATTTCATTTTGCCGTTTTTGTCTTTGAAAAGACTGTATTAAAATGCATTTCGTGACGTTAGCTTGGCGCTAGCGTTAGCTCGGTGCTTGTGTTAGCTCACTTGTTAGGGTTCTGCAGGTTCATCATCATCATTTTCATCTCGCTCCGCCGGGTCAGACTCTGACTCAAACATGTAAAGCTGGATGGACAAGTCTTCTGTCGTTGACATTTTGTGAATAACGTGTGAATAAACTTTTTCTGCACCGCTACAAAGCCATATCTCTTCTATCAAACTACAAAAATGGCCGAGCAGGGTGGAGTTGAACCTGGAGAGGGGGCAGGGTATGAAGTGTCTCATTTGCATTTAAAGAGACCGCACCAAAACGAGTTGCTCTTAGAAGCACATCAGAAAAGGGGTAGAAAAGGGGTCTGTGGAGCTATAATAATGAGGAATTCAGACCCAAGCATTGCAGTTCCGCTTTATATAGACCATAACTGTATGATTTATATGTAAAAAGGAAGGATTTAAAACCATGATATGTCCCCTTTAATAACAATGACTATTTTTGATTAATGAAGTAAGAAAAAAATAATTCGACAGGCACTAAACAAGACTATTATTATTTTAATAATAAGCTATATTGCATGAACATGATGAAATAACGTCACCAAGTTCCCCGTTAAGCCCTTAAAGATTAAATAAAGTAAAAAAGTAAGAGTACAAATGAACACAAATTGGTTCCTGGCTGAAATGTGAATATATATGCTAAATCTCATCTTATTTGGAGCAAATCCAACAAAGTTATAATGCTTAACCTTCTGTCTTGATTGAAATTGTTACACCCTGTACGGGCATCAGAAAGAAAGGAAGGGGATAAAAACACCACAGATGTGACCCTTAGGGATGGCAAAACAACATACTAAAATATTAACATATGTGACTTGAGCACTCATAAGAGCTTTTATGGCTTAAAAATCAAGCTTCAACATTTCTACTTGGGCTACAGCCCCCACATTTTACAGACATGATCTTGCACCCAAGGGTACCATGTCCTGTGAATTTTAGTCATCTAGGAACTAAGAGGCCTCTGCACTGTCTAAGAGAACCT